>NC_087309.1:39060130-39197630 GCF_015220805.1 Pogoniulus pusillus
ATCTGAAAGTACAATCCAAGCTCAGTTGACCCTTGGCTTCCTTCACCATTAAACCATTCAGTTTCATGAAGTGGTGGTGGCTTTGAAATGTGTACTGCTGATCTTCAGGGACAGAGAAGAGCTCATCAAACTCATTGCACTCGACAGCCTATTCTAATCAGAAAGTTGAAACTGTGTCTTGCTGCTGAATTGAAATGTCTGTAAACTGATGTCTAACAACATGCAAATAAATAGACATATAAATAACTGATTTGCTCAGGCCCTCCAGTAAATCATTAACATGCCTTAATTTAATTTGCATGCTACTTTTCAGAGTTCTCCTGATGAATGTCTTCACAGAGAGGAATTAAAAAGGATTGTTGGTAGGAAAAAAAATAAAAAGAAAAAATACTTTTTCAAGCTACTAAAAATGCAGGGAAAATCTTGAAATTTTATATCTGCAAGGTATGGCTGGTAGTCCTGCAATGCTTAATCCAGTCAGAATGAGAGGAGCTCCTGCAAGTTTATTACCACTAAATGTTCTTTAAAAGCATGGGTTTATTACGTCAAGAGGCAGAAGAGGTGGAGATTAAATGAGGCATCTGGTCTCCTGGGTCTCCGAAGTCGAAGGGAAATGCCCTCATCCCATCAACCACTACCAGCAAAATACACCCACACAGAAAAAGAGGCTTTTTATTCTTGAGGTAAATATAGATCCAGTTTTCCCTTCATTGTTCAAAATGTGTGGGATTTTACAGCTTAGTGCTAGACAAGCTCAATACCTGACTGAAATAACCTTAGAGAAAGATATATATTGAGGGCTGAATTCAGACTGCTGTGTGAAAGTACATCTGTTTTATATGAGACACACAATCTGTCTCATTCCAACCTGCATTTCTGGGTCACTTGAGACATTTAAACTGCACTTATAATTAACAGCTATTTTTAAACAGCGAAAAAAATAGAGCACTGGTAAGGTACAAAAGCATTAAAATTGCCCCAGTTTTGCTTTTCAATAGGACACACCACTGCAATATGCTTCAAGATCAAAGAGAGCTCAGAAAAAAGAGACAGGCCGATCAGTGGGGATAAATTGTTCCCATTATGATGGTGTAAGAATAGGGTTCTTTCAATTGAAACAATTTAATAACCACATTCATTACATTGGTGTCCACTTGGTTTTATCTGAGCAGTTTTTGCATAACTGGAGAGCAAGTTCAATTGAGCTTATTCTCTAGAAATTAAGATGTGCTGGGTTTGACATTCAGAAATTAGGCACTAATAGTCGGCAAAGCAGTTGTCTTGAGATTCCCCCTGGATGTAGCTGGATTTGCCTACTACTAATTATGTCAAATGCAAATGTATTCTCTAAAAGACACACCAAAAAAAAAATTCATTAGCTCATTGCCAGACAGCTAGGATATACCAGAGCAATGACAGCTATCAGAGCACAATCTTTTCTGCGTTTGGAAAGCTGAACTTTCACAACAGCCAAACTCAGGAAAGCCCCACACTGCTGTTTGTAAACTCTTCTCTACCATGCTTTTTGAGGACCAATCTTTAACAATCCTGAGCAAAACCAACCAAACCTTGTCTCCAGGGGTGATATTTCCAGCTACATTTTTATAAGAAGTAAGAGTCATTGATGGATTTCCCTTTTCATTCATTGCTGACTTCAGCAGAGGACACCTATGTTTTAGCAAAGAGGAGAATCCCTGTCTGAGGAAGATTGAGTTTGCCAGTCCTCAGCTGCATTAGGGTGGGAATATTAAGAACAAATCTGCCCAAATGCTCCTGAAAAGAGATGAATTCACAGCTTGCAGGCAGTGCATAAAGACCACCTCATCCATTTCTGTCTGCTGGCCTCGCTGGTAAATGGAACATAGGGAGGAGTGTTTAAAAGACATTTCCCAGTGCACATGGGATCTTTTCTTGTTTTCTCACTGCTGCCAAAACAGTGAAGAGCAAAGGGCTGATGAAGGTGGCTGCCACTGGGGTGGCAAATGCATAATAGCAGCATTTCTTCCCTCTCCCTCTGTCTCCTTCTTTTCTCATCAGAAGACAAAGTGTAAAAACTGCAGAAGTTATCCTTGCATTCAAATGGATGGCTTTTCCAGAAGCAACAGTGCTTCTCTTCCTTGGCTATTTCCCCAGATGGGATTTGTAATCTAAAACTATACATGGATCCAACACTGGGGTGGGAGGGAAGGAGACAAGGGGGAGGAAATAGACTCGTACAAATCACTGGAAAGATAAATATGCCACATAGATCAATAAATAAAATCTAGCCCCAAAAAAATCAAACTCCAGCATTCCAGGCCAATTAAGATGTTATTTACTGCTTACATGATTGCTAGTTTGACACTCTCCTTATTCATTTTTATACTATAGGCATTTGTTTTGCTGAAAGATATATAACTGATTTGTAAATAGAAAATGATATAGATAGATTTTATGTCTCATAAAACTGTTAATCTGTGCTCCATATTAAATATATACCATAGTATTTTTTTTTATTTAGACACAGCTCTAGTATAATTAAAATAAAGTATTCTGGCTTTATTTTCTTTTCTTTTTTTTTTTTTTCAGTAAGTCATTTCCAAGTATAGAGCTCAAATAACAGTGCAACTGCAGCATGAAATGTGGTTATAATAGCCTGAGACCACATTTCCTGAAACTAAAAACATGGGAGATAATAGTGTGAAGGTACAAATTAAATGCAAATAAAACAGATTCCCCATTGTTGCTAATCCCTGGATTGGATTTCAGTGAGAAAATTAGCTGTAATATTTAACTTCTTTGTATAGCAATCATTGACATGTTATCAGTTACATTTTCAGAGTTTGCACAGGAATCTGAGGAAGACAAGCATCCACCTTTTACACCCTGAATTGGCCTATTCTGAACTAAACAGCAGCATCTAGCACAGAGACACTTAGACAGCCAATTGTGGTAAAAATAAAGGAGTCATTTGGCAATGGATATGCTCCTTTTTTTTTTCTTTGCTCCCACATGACTTTCTATATGTGTCCTAATGCAGATCTTCTCTTTCATTAAATAGTAGGTTGCACTGATATTTTAAAAACTTAATAATAAGATTGTTAAGGACTCATTTATGTAAACCAAAATCTAGCAAACCTTAGTGTAAACCAAGTTCATTAATCAGTATAAAACCAGAATACATTTATTTGAAAGTCCACATGAAGTATTCGCATCAGTATAATGACATTAATGTAAATTTAGTTAGGTAAAATGGATGCATTTTACAAATAGAATCATAGAACTGGTTTGGTTGGAAGGGTCCTTTAAGATCATCTATCCCAACTGTCAACCTAAGACCACCACGGCTGTCAATCCATGTTCCAAAGTACCATGTCCACACATTTCTTGAACATCTCCAGGGATATGGGCAGCACTGCAATTGTTGAGACTATCAGGACATTATAGAAACTTGTCCTTATCTCTTTAGGAACTTACTTTAAAAATGTCTTTAGTTACAGCATCACATGGCTATGTAATGTGATCAGTTTGTAGCACAGCTTGCATCTGTGGGTATTCTGATGTGGGAAAGCACCCAAGGGAATTGGGCAAATCACTGTATAGAGAGCCCTGTGTCAAAGATCTGCATATTAATATTGAAATGGGTGGGGGTTTTTTCCCCTTGGGCCTTTCAAATAGAATTTCACAACAAAAAATAGTACATGTTGCATTCCATTTACCCTTATTTTGGTGGAGTGAACTACTCTTTGATTTCTTCTGGTTAGTTTTTTCTTGACTTTTTTTGTTGTGTTGCACTGTTGTGCATGGTGGTGCTATGGTTGTCTCACATCTGTGAAAATCTGAAATCTGACCTGCTGCTCAAGCTCTACACATAGACTCAGATCTCACCTTTGTGGCCTACAGGTGAATCTTGCAAAGATACATTTCACACTCAGGAGAACCAATTCAGAAGCACATGAAATGCTGCAAGATCTCATTTGGGTGAAAGAAATACTCTTAGAAGCATTCTAGGGAAAATATTTCCACTATCCCTTTTTCCTCCTTTCTTTGGCATACCTCTGCTTATAAATCATTAGGAGATGAATAAATTGTCATGTTTCCACTGACAGAGAAGAAAGAATCCCTGTACTCAGCAGTGGTGAGACTTCACCTCAAGTACTGTGTCCAGTTTTGAACACTGCAGTATAAGAAAGATATCAAGGGGCTGGAGCACATACAGAGAAGGACAATAAAGGTTTTTTTTTTACTATGAAGGTGATGGAGCACTGGAATGGGCAGCCCAGGGAGATTGTGGAGTTTCCTTCTCTGGAGATATTCAAGAACCATCTGGATGTGCTCCAGTGTGATCCGCTCTAGGTGATCCTGCTCCAGCAGGGGGGGCTGGACCAGATGATCTTTTGAGGTCCTTCCAGCCCCTGACATTCTATGATTCTATGACTCTATGAAAGTTGCTCAGGGGTTTAGAGAGCATGTCATGTGAAGGTAGGATGAGGAAGATGGGATTGTTTAGCTTGAGGAGGCTGAGAGGATCTCTACAGATACCTGAAAGGAGGTTGTAGTGAGGTCAGTGTTGGCCTCTTCTCCCAACTAACTAACAACAGGACAAGAGGAGATGGCCTCAAGCTGCTTCAGGGGAGGTTTAAATTTGATAGCAGAAAGAATTTCCTTAATGAAAAAGAGGTCAGGCATTGGAACAGGCTGCCCAGGGAGGTGACGGAGTCACCATCCATGGAGATGTTAAAAAATGACATGGTCTAGTGATCATGGCAGTGTTGGGTATATGGTTGGACTTGATGTTCTTAGAGGTCTTTTTCAACCTTAATAATTCTATGATTCTTTGAATCTGGTCTAAATCCACTAAAGTTGACATCTGTTGACCTTAGTGTGATCAAGGCACTCAAAATCTGCCTTGTTTTATCCCGACATTGTAGTGTGAACTTTGGTAGGTGAGATCTGTCAGCGAGTGACAGACCTTGCACTTTTCTTTCACTCTGCTCCAAATTTTCCTGCCCACAAGAACATAAAGACCTTAGAGGCTTTAGGTTAGATCCCGTAAAAAGAAGCTTGTCACATGAGCTATGGCACAACATGGCTGTGATTACAACCTTTGACTGACTGCTCAATGTGCCAAATGTTAATTAAGTGTCCACTGTCTCTTCCATTTCAGAAGGATTTTACTTACAGTGCAGGTTTCACAAAACAAAAGTATCTGTTTGAAGTGTCTCTAAAATACAGCAAGACTTTTATTTTTGCCTTTCATCCGGAAATAACAGCTAACACTATCATCTGAGGAAGGTAGTTGGCATACAGAATGATAAATAAAAGCTACTCCTGAAACATCAAGCGCTAGCATTCCAGGACATTAAACACAGTATTTGTTGCTCAAGTGATTGCTAGCTAGACCTTCTGTCTGACTTGCAAACCTACTGCAAGACCTTCCCAGGAAAATCACCGTATCAATGATGCTATTGTTATTCATATGCAGCAAATTCCCCACAGATAGATGAAAGAATGTGAATCCTGCACTCCGTGAAAGCAGAAATAGTGGTTTAGTTGAAGGAAATGGCAGTGCCCAAACAGGTTGTTCTTCTCCCTGAGGAAACGTATCTCAGCAGCCCCGATGCCAGCCAAGATGACAAAGGAAGGACAAGGCTTCGCTCTACCCCAGAGATGCGTGTCTCAGACTCCTTGTCAACTTGCTGTCAATAGCTTATCACACGCCAGGACAGTGGTCCCAGACCACTTTGATGACAGAAATCTATTAAAACACACAAGCACTAAGCCTCTGTTTTGCTCCTCTGCCCAACTCAGTTTCAGACTGTAGCTGTGAGTCTGGCCGCACTCCAGGTCTGCCCCATGGATGTCCAAATCATGGTCAAATTACACACAAGCAGCTGATGGCAAAGAAGCATTAGACTCTGAGATCATTTCTTCTCAGAAAATTTTCCTAATGTGTCTTACATCTTGGCTATCTACACATTTTGTGCCAACCAAGTTTTTGGTCTTGACCCAGTTGCCTTCCACATTCACGATGTAGGCTCAAGTGCTTTCTCTTCTTTCTTCTGCTCACCTCATCCATCTGTAAGGCAGAATTCACTGATTTTTATTTCTGGTTCTACAGAGCTGTTTCTACAGCCTGTTCTGACAGGTTTTGCTCTTGGAGAGTTTATTTCAGTTGATGGTAATTGTTTGTACAGTATTTCTGTTGTCTGTGGAGATAAAAGTATGGGTTTGTACATTTTTTTTTAATACATCATTCAAAAATAAGCAGATCTCCACATCTATGAAGTAGCAAGTGGGTTTGAGTGAGTTCAAGCCTAATCTTGCATTTTTGGGCAACTGGTATTATAAGGCTGAAACTTAGGTTTGTTCATTGTGAGTGCTGCTTGACTTGACTAAGAAGGAAGAGAAGAGAAAGAGATCATGGGCAAACCCAGTGATACAGAAGTGATCCAGAAATAAATGGGGAAACATCAGGCAGCAGACTTAGACATTAGTGAGTCAATGAGTAGGCTACAGGATGGGAAAGATCCTATCACGTTACTTCTTGTAGCTGACCATGCTGATGTACAAGTGTAAAGTTTCTTGCCTTGTTTCTAGGTCCACAATCTCTTTCATACCCTCACCAACTCAGCTGTAATCAGCTAGGGAGTTCAAAACTTATGAAGATATGCACATAAGCTTTTCATGGCTTAAAAAAAAGCTCTTTTTCTTGGAAGCCAGTATAGAAGGGGAAAAGAAAAAAAAAAGAAGTTATTCTTACTATTACATCTTTATTTTTTATAGGCAGCTCTGTCCGTGATAGAGGCAGGCTTGCAACTCCAGCTTTCACAAAGGTAATTCCACCAACCAGATGGTGAGAAAGATCCTTTTGTTTTAGATGCCTGTGACTGGAGATTCAGATTTGAGCTAAATATTTGTGTCATCACATCCCCAAAAGACCAAGGAAAGTTGGCCTAAGTCACCTGGAGATACATAACAGAATCTAGAAGAAAAGCTTTGGTTTGGGTTTTCATTTTCTTTAAATATCTGGGGGGTTCTCTTTTTTCTCCTTCATGTTTTGTCTCTTCCTGACTATCAAAGGTCACAAGTATCTTAGAACAAAGCTTTTTGACATTATTACTTGTAGCACCAAACTGACATGGACTTGCATCTCATTATCCTGATACATAGCTGAACACGAGGGAATTTGGCATTTAGATTAGAACCTAGGGACAGAGGTTGTGAACAGAAATGTCTTCTTCACCATGCAGTGTCAGCTTTGATGTGGTGGCTGTTCGGGGTGGTTTTGTTTTTGTTTGTTTGTTTGTTTGTTTTGTTGTTGTGTCTGTTTGTTTATTTCTATATGATATTGAAAGTTTTTAAATTATAATTTGAAGATAGTGTTGTCTACCTAAAACTACACTGTGGTGTATTGATTGTTTAAAATGTCACTATAGTTTTTCTTTTAGCTCAGTCCTGGTGTTACAAAACATTCACAAGCCTCTAAAGGGGAAAAGGTTTAATGAGGACAACAAATCCTCCAGAGGCAGAGTGCACTTATGCAGCTTTCTACGGATCATGCTCCCTGCCTACTTATAAGAGAAGTGGTTTTCAGGAAATAAGGATGGAAAACAGCTAGCCATGCAAGGCAGAATCACAGGATCACAGAACATTAGAGGTTGGAAGTGACCTCCAGAGATCATGGAGTCCAATCTCCCTGCCAAGGCAGCATCATTCAGAGTAGTTCTCACAGGAACACACACAGGCAGGTTTTGAAAGTCTCCAGAGAAGGAGACTCCACAGGCTCTCTGGGCAGCCTGTCCCAGTGCTCCATCACCCTCATTGTAAAGAAATTTCTCCTCACATTGAGGTGAAATCTTCTATGTTCCAGTTTGTAGCTGTTGCTTCTTGTCTTATTGATGCTGACCACCCTAAAGAGATTGACAGATGAACATGAAGACAAGGGCTGGCTTTGGGTTTAGGTACAGGTTTAAAACAGTAATTTTAGAACTTTGACCTATCTAAAGCATAGATTTTAGTGTGGGAAGATTTAATGACCCATCAATTCAAGATAAGAGCCAAGGTGCTTCTCAGTCATGGCTCATTGGCTTTTTTGGACTCTAGCCAACGTGAGACAGCAGAAGAACATAGTTAGAACATGTCTGCAGTCCAGCTGAGACTCTTTCAAGCTAATATACCTCCCAGCCTTGGCGCAGTGTCCTGTAAATTAGGTGTGCATTTAACTTCTAGGGTGGAAAACAGTCCTTGAGGAAAATAGAAAAATTAAACAAAGCAACAAGTTTAACCTCAGTGAACAAATAAAACTCAGTGGAGCAACCATAAAGGTTATGATCACATGAAAAATCAGTCACTGAGTTTTTATTTCTCACAGGTCACTCCTAAAACTTCCTAAACAGGGAATACCCTTGCACTGCAGAGCAGAAAATCAGTAACACCTCTGTGAATGCCTTGCTTCTCTTTTGGCCATATACTTTTATATACATAATGAGAGGACAATGAAATCCTGCTGCCATAGTGCTTAAACTCATGGGACATGCACGACTGTAATTAGCAGTCGTGGTGCTTCCTATCCTTGCCTTCCTCTTCAGTGTCTGCAACTTTTGCATCTCCCCAGAATTCAGCAAAATAGACCACTCTGGGGTCTTCAGCTATGTGATTATCCACTCATTTTCACCTCTGAGTCATGCTCCTTCCCCTGGTTACAGATAGGGCTCTGAATTTTTCCCATAAAAACCCTCTTCAGACTAAGAATCTGAAAGATTGTAAGGTTGTAAAGAGGAAACATGTGCTATAGAGGACAATCCAACCTTCATGACTTAACTTCTGCCTCATTCCAGCTGACCTTTCATCTGCTGCTACAGCATCTACTAGCTGACCATGTAGCAAGCTAAGAATAACCAAGGCTGAATGCCTAAGACTGAAAAGTGTCTAAACTCAAGCTCAATTCCTTGTTTCTTCAACTGCCTCATAAAGCATGATAACTCATTTCTGGTCTTATTCCTCCTTGAGATCAGGTTGGATACAGTTTTTCTCCCTGCACTGGATGTTTTTAACCTCATTATTCAAAATCTTTACTATCTAGAAATCTGTTAACCTTCATCCTTCTCTATTCTTCATTATTTAAGTGTAGTTACATTTTTCACTGATTCTAACATAAATTTGAGCAATATAGATTTTAAACCTTCTATATTTTCTCCTGCTTTATACATTTTGCTATACTATAGATTTAATCAGAGTGACAAGGACCATGACCCCACTCCAGTAAAGCTTTCAGTCATAAACAGTCCCCACTGCTTCAACTATGGGACAATCAGCTTTGCCAGTGCCTGTTTAAAACTCAGTATGTGCAGAGTCACTGCCAAAATGCTCATCATCAACTGAGTTGCAATCCAACTCTTAAGAAAATGTCTACTATCCCATTTGATATTGCTGATCAACCATAATTTTCACAGAATACAGCATCATAACATGGTTTGGATTGGAAAGGGACCTTACAGATCAACTAGTCCAGCCCTAAAGACCATCATAAAATGGTTTGGATTGAAAGAGACTTTTAAAGGTCATCTCTTCCAGAGTGTCTTCAATGAACAGGGACATATGCAAGTAGAGGAGGCTGCTGAGCCCCACCCACCATGAACTGGAAGGGTTTCAGGGATGTGGCATCTCCCACCTTTCTGGGAAACTTAGGTCAGAATCTCACCACCTTTAGTGCAAAAGATTTCTTCCTTCTATCTACTGTGAATCTCCCCTCTTTTACTTTAAACCCATCGCCCCTTATCCTGTCATGACAGGCCCTGCTCAAAAGTCTACATCCAGTGTTCTGAATGGCACCCTTAGGTAGTGAAAGGCCATCAGGAGGTCTCCAGTCTGAAAGCTACAGTGTGTAAAAACCAAGTCTTATAAGTGTTACCTCAGGGGACTGGCATAGTCTGGAGAAGAGGAGGATGAAGGGAGACCTCATTGCTCTCTACAACTCCCTGAAAGTAAGTTGGAGTGAGGTGGGGGTTGGTCTCTTCTCCCTAGAATCAGGTGATAGAAGGAGAGGAAATGGCTTGAAATAGTACCAGGGGAGGTTTAGACTGGAGATTAGGAACAATTTCCTTCTTGGAGGAGTTGTTAGGCATTGTAACAGGCTGCACAGGGAGATGGTGAGGTCCCCATGGCTGGAGGGGTACAAGAAACATGTGGACATGGCACTTAGGGACACGGTTTAGTGGCCATGATGGTGTTGGTTAATGATCATAGGGGCCTTTGTCCAACTGAAACAATTCTATGATTCTATGATTCTAATCATGACTACTGCTGTAGCATTGTTTACAGTGATTGTGGGAAGTTTGTTATACCTGTGGGAAAAGTTATATCTTTACTCTGAGAAAATGCCAAGACTGTGAATTATTGTCCAGGTGTCCTGTGGATCAAAGCTGCTGAACATCTACGCATCAGTGTCCAGGACTGAGAGCATTAGGCACATCTTAAAATCACCAAATCATAGGGAAAAAAATAAATAATTAGAAGGGATTTTATCATTTAGTTCCAACCTACCTGCTGTGGACAGGAACACTTTCCACTAGACAAGGTTGCCCAAGATTCTGAGAGCAAAAAGCTCTTTTTTTTTTCCCCCTGGCACTTAATCCTGAGGTTTTCAGTGGAGCTAGAGAGTGGCAATATAATGCCACTGCAAATATGTGGTCACTACATCTGTGCGCGGTCCACACAGACATCTGGATTTTATATCTACTGTATCTCTGCATTAGGCAGTCAAGTAATTTTTCCCTTACCAGTGCTTATTTTAGGTGGAAACACTCACCAATTTACATGGCAGACATGGGTTTTACTCCATTAGGTGGTTTAATATGCTAAGATTGACTCACTCATATGCTGCAGGGTTTTTTTACCATTATGGACTTACAGTATTAGTAGTTTTGGATCATTGGTCACCTCAGTTAATAGAAAGATACCTACTCTTTAAATGAAAATTCAGAAACTTCTCCTTTTCAGAGCAGTTCAAACTGAATTTCAGTCTTATTAGCTTTTTTGTTTAATTAACTTAAGAATTGTTTTCAATAAAGCATTTTACAGGTGCCATTGTATAACAAAGTTGTTTAAGAGTATGGGAAAAATGTGGTACAAGAGAAATGCAAATCTGCATAAGCCTCATTGTGATTTAACCCTTTTAGAGCTGAGTATAGCATAAAGGGCTTGACTTTTTTCTTTCTTTTTTTTTTTTCCTTTCCCCCTGCAAATGCATGTAGACTGCACACAGACTGAATCCCTCACTTATACAACAGCCTTGGCAATAAAGTGTTCAGTTAATCTGCACAATGTGGAGTCATCCCTTTAAAAAAAAAAAAAAAAAAAGAAGAAGAAAAAAATAATTCATCCCTAAAAAAAAAAAAAAAGAAGAAGAAAAAAATAATTCACTTCTTTAAAAACTAAAAGGAAAATAAATATGGTGCAGTAAAATTGTTGAGTAGAGGAATCTATCTGGACATTTCACAAAACATTTCATTATGCTGATAATTCCCAGAAGTGCTCTCAAGAGTGCTTTAAGCTGAGGATTACTGCACTGGATCTGATGGACTTTTTTTGTAGCCCCTTTAAAAGGCAGTGAACCGTTTTTCTATTTTATTTAAATAATGCCCCTTAAAATGGATTTTTAGAGGTATAATAACTCCTTAAGAGTCAGTTATGCTAAACAGTTTCTCTTGATAGAAATGTTGTAAAACTCGTTAACTGCACAATTTCAGATGCCGGCTTGGTGAACACTAACTGACATGTGAATGGCCAGAGTTTGTAAAATAAATTGAAATAGTTGTTGTATCACACAACTAGCAACGCACAAGCTGTAGGCCACAAGGGGCTCAAACCTGACAGAAAATTACTTCAAGATGAATGAAAAGTGCTTGTTTCTCTTTATTAGTTTTTAGAGAACAATGAAAATGTTGAATTGTTTACAGAAGGGTTGATTAAATGTGGTCAGTAGGGCCATGTCCCTACTGCTAACTGTTAGCCTTCCCAGCCCCCAGCCCCTTCCCTCCACCCCATGCATCTTCTTATAGACTATTATGGTCACACATCTGTGTGTGAAATGTGCTCATTTTGACATTCCTCTGCTGCTCTGAGCTGTTGAGGCCTTTGTTAGGTAAAACACTGTTGTCAAGCCTAACAAGCAGGTCATGCAATTTGCTGGACACTGCAGCAGAGAATAGCCTTGCTATGAATTGCTTCAGCATTTAACAATGCTTGAGTTCAATATCGAAATACATACTCTTTTTTTTTTTTTTTTTACCCTCTGTTCACCCCTGGTACTTCCAATATTTTGAAGAAGTACATATTTTGCCTTTAAAAAATACATCACACACAAAAAAAAATTATTGTGACTTCACAGTGCAATGTTTGTTTTATTCTTTTGTTGCTGGATATATTATGATGGGAGGGGAGGGAAGGAGAAAAAAGAAAAAAGAGAGAGAGAGAGAGAGAGAGAGAGAGAGAGAGAGAGAGAGAGAGAGTTTAGCTGCCCTTTAGTGACCTAAATTCACTTTCTACATGGTCCTAAAAAGGCACAAAGAGGAGATGCGTGGTGCCATACCATATTCCACTAGATTATTTAGTCTGCTTTCAAAGCAACTCAAATTAAGGCCACTTTAAGAGAAGTGGTATTTGCACAAGACGACAACAACAGAAAACGTCCCTTTGAGGCAGTGACTTTAAAAACAGCTTCTTAAAGATCAGGTTCATTTAGCAGCAATCAGGAGAGTGAACACCACTGGATATGTTACTGTTGAGCAAAACTGTCCCCTTTTGTTGTGTTTTTTTTTAAATCCACTCCCTCTCCCCTAGCCTTCATCCCTTCCCCCTCCTCCCTAGAAGAAAAACCAACCACTAATGCGCAAGGGTTTGGATGCTATTTGTGGCAATCTGTCATTTTACATAGTGTTCTACCCTGATGTGAAAGAAGGATTTTCTCTTCTTTTTCTATCTGCAGAACATGCTTTTTTCAGGCCTATTGTGTGTATAAACAATGGCATATGTAATTACCTTTCTGGGGTGGCAATTATTTCTCTGCATCAGCAACAGAAGTTAAGGCAATCCATCCCGTTGCCCCCCACCTCCAAATAAAGGACATCACATATATATACATACATACATATATATATATATATATACATATATATACACATAAGCAGCAAAACTAATCAAAATTAAAAAAAAAAAAAAAAGTAGCATTTGGGGATCAAATCAAGGCTGCTTATGTCAGCCTGGGAAGGGACAGACACTATCACTGCAGCTTTTAAATGTCAACGTGATCTTTTTATTTTTGTTACCCTGGCAGTAATTGCTTTGCATTTTGTTTTGGATTGAGTCATTTCAACCTTTGCTTCCAAGCTGGTTTTTGCACCCCACCTCCTTACACTGAAAACTTTTGCACTTTTGCCTAGGCGTACTTCCTTGGCAATTCTGTGGGTAAGAAAATACCATACCTGTCATGTCAAAGCTGTTGGAGGGTGCAAAGTGCTGACTTTCCTGTCTTGCTTCAAGCTATGCGAAGTTATGCAGGGTGGGAAGTTGAGAGAGCAAAAGATGAAGGCAAACTTCCCTTTTCTTTCTCCCTGTTATGTGTCCATCTTGCTGTGTGTGATTACAGCCCTCACTACAGCTGAGGAACATCCATGCCTTCACTGGGACATCCTGGACAGATTCAAACCACTGATTTAAATCAAGTGTCTGATTGTACAAGGCATTGTCATAGAATTGTTGAATCACATAATGGTAGGGGTTAGAAGAGACCTCTGGAGATCATTGAGCCCAACCCCCCGGCAAAGAAGGATCACCAAGGAGAGATCACACAGGAATGCACCCAGACCTGCCTTGAATGTCACCTCTAGAGAAGGAGACTCCACAACCTCTCTGGACAGCCTGCTCCAAGGCTCCATCAGCCTCACAGGAAAGAAGTTCTAACTCATACTCAGGTGGTACTTCCTGTGTTCCAGTCTGTATCCATTTCCTTTTGTCCTATCACAAGACACCATTGAAAATAGACAAGTTATTTCATCTTGACACCTGTCCTTCAGACATTTATAAACATTAATAATATCCGCTCTCAGCCTTCCCTTCTCCAGGCTAAACAGCTCCATGTCTTTCAGCTTTTCCACATCAGATGGATGTCCCAGTCCCTTCATCATTCTTAGAGCTTTATTGAACATTCTCTAGTATATCTCTATCCTTCTTGAACTGGAGAACCCAGAACTGAACACAGTACTCTAGATGTGGTCTCACTAGGGTAAAGTATAGGAGTAGGAGTAGCCTTCTAGGCTAGGTCTGTGCTCATAGCTCAGGTCAGACTATCCCAGATCCTTTTACTGTATTGCATGCACATGGACCAATTTGCAGCCCTCTGTTTAAACGCCCTGGGGTGTTCGTTGTTGCCTGCAGTGAGGGGTGTGCAAGAGTAGAGCTGGCATGGGACGCAGTGCTCCAGCAGTCTCAGTAGCCAGGAGCTCATGTAATTGAAGCTAATTAGAGCATCCTCATCTTGAAAGAGCATAGCCTAGACAGTGCCTAGCCATGTGATCACAAAAGCAGTCTAAACTACCTTTTATACCTGGGGAAGTGGAAAGGGTGTGATATTGGAGCTAAAGTGAAAGTCACATAGCAACATGCACTTCTTTTTCGATGTCAATGCAAATTAGATTTACAAAATGCAAAATCTGTTTATCAGGAACAGCATATGCTTACATTTAAAAGGGTGTCTCACATCCTTCCTCAAATAGGTTTAAGCGAGGACTTTCCTGAGCAAAGACAGCCTTCAGCATATGTTTGATTCTCAGGAATTAGGGCCAAAATGAAGTTGATTTAATAGAATCATAGAATGGTTTGATTTGGAAGGGACCTTAAAGGTCGTATAGCTCCAACCCCTCAGGGACACCTTCTACTAAACCAAGTTGCTCAGAGTCCTGTCCAAACTTGCCTCAGACACCTCTAGGGAGAGGGGCGAATTCTAGTAAATTCCTTTTGCTTTCTACAGTGATGTCATCAGTGAATCTAATGTACTTCTGATGCAGACAGAAAGGTATTTTAATGACAGTTCCCCCATTTTCTTCCACATCCTATGCCCTGGGTGGCTATTGTTTGAATGCTCTTCATGTCTTATGTATTTGTGAACTCAAAGCCTTGGATCAATGTAACAGAACAGACCACTGTGCATCGGAAGAGACCTCTTGGGTCATCCAGTCCAGCTCCTCTGCTAAAGCAGGGCATCCACAGCACCTTGCTCAGGATCACAATGGCCAGGTGGGTTTGGTATCTCTCCAGACAAGGAGAATCCACAGCCTCTCTGGGCAGCTTGCCCCAGGGCTCCAGCACCCTCAAAGCAAAACCATTTCTCCTTCTCTTCAGGTGGAACCTCCCAGGTTTCAGTTTGTGCCCATTGCCTCTTGTCATGTGGTTGGACATGACTGGGAAGACTCTGTCCCCATCATCTTGCCCCACACCCTTTAGCTCTTGCTGAGCACTGAGAAGATCCCCTCTCAGGCTGCTCTTCTCCAGGCTAAACATCCCCAGATGTCTCAACCTTTCCTCTTCACAGAGACATTGTAGTCCACTCAGCATTTTTTGAGCCTCTGCTGGACTCTCCAGAATTTCCCTGTCTCTCTTGAACTGGGAAGCCTAGAATGGGACCCAGAACTTCAAATGTGGCCAACCTCAATAGGGCAGATTAGAGAGGAAGGAGAATCTCCCTTAATCTTCTGATCACAATTTTATCAGTGTGCCCCGGGTGTCCACTTATTTGTCTCATGTATACAGACATTTTATAGCCCATGAAGGTGTTAACTGTCAGACACCCTGGTTTTCTATTTACCTGGCAGAAAAGTCCCTGCACAGATAGAGGAAAACAGATGAACAGGTTAAAAATTTCCTTTCCCTCCCTTCCTCTTTCCTGTTGTTCCTTTGCTGAAGGGACAACAAGCAGCAAACATATGTAGTTACATTCTCCAGTCCAGAGACAACACCAGCATATTAATTGAACTTAATGCTGCATGCAGCTTTCCCAGATTTATATCTGGTGGTGATGTCAGCAGAGGGGAATAAGAATTAGTAGAAGTCTTTCAGTTTTGTCTGCCCGGTAATGGATAAAAGAGAAACTAAAATCTCCTACAAAATGGAAATCACAAACAGGCTCTGCTGGGGAATATAAACACAGCTTTGAAACCTTTCTTTCTTTTGCTTTCAATAGCCGTGAACATAAATCACAAGAGCCAAGCCAGGAGAAATATTAATCCTGCCACCAGGATATCTCTAACTCTCTTCCTTGCCAGTTTGAGTAGGTGGTTTTGGAGTTACCCCAAGTGCTGATTCCATCGTTGCTTAGACTGTTAATGAGCTTTTTTCCCCAAGAAGAAAGAAGGGGAGAAAAAAAAATCAAGAAATATTTCCCTTTGTCTCAGAAACAATTCTGAGGGATGTGTTCAATTTTCTGCCTGTGCAAACAATATCCTTACCAGGTTTGAGCTAAGGTCTGTTAACAACAAGGGTAAACTAAGAGATGGGGTCATCACCCTAAGGTGGTGGTGACATAAGGTGGTGTTACTTGCCAGCCAATCTCCAGGTACGTCTTGGTGCATCTTTTCTCTTCTTTATCTCCTCTCCTATATCTCTTCTCCTCTACCTCTCCTTTCCTACAAGCATCTGAAAATACTTTGCTTTCATCTCAAAATGCTTTCCTTGCATCAGTCAAAACTCCTAGCCTCACTGTGCCTATTATTATTATTATTATAGAAGTTTTCAGATTAATACATTGAAATGTGGAAAAAATAAATGTCACTACCAAAAATAACAAAAAGCTGTTATTAAAACTGGAAATAGAGGCACGGGCCCAGGCTGCAACTAAACATCTCCCTTCCGTCTCAGTTTCTTGTTATGGGTAGAGAGTAGTACCCAGAATCAGAGTGTCCCAACCAGCATGGTGGGACTTAGGATAAACCTTTGGAGATCATGCAGTCCAAACCCCTGCTAAAATAGGGTCACCCACAGCAGCTTGTCCAGGATCACATTGGCCAGGGGGGTTTGGAATTCCTGCAGAGGAGACTCTACAAGCTCTCTGGGCAGCCTGCTCCAGGACTTCATCATCCTCACAACAAACAATTTTCTCCTCTTGTTCAAATAAAACCTCTTGGGTTCCAGTTTGTTCCCATTGCTCCTTATCCTGCTGCTTGGTAGCCCATCCTCTTGGTGCTCACAGGCTCTTTAGCTCTTGATGAGCATTGAGAAGATGCCCTCTCAGGCTGCTCTTCTCCAGGCAAATCGTCCCCAGGCCTCTCAGACTTTTCTCCTCACAGAGATGGTCCAGACCCCCCTTCGTTCAGTTCTGTGATTCTCTGTCTTTCTTGAACTGAGAAGCCCAGAACTGGGCCTAATGCTCTACATGTGGCCTTCTTCACCAGGGCAAGGCAGAGGAAGAGAATAGACTCCATCATCCTGCTGGTCACACTTTTCTTAATATACTCCAGGAGCCCACTGGCCTCCTTGACCATGAGGCCACATTGCTGGCTTATAGGCAGTTTGTTGCCTACCATCATTCTGCATCCACCATCACTCCCAGGTCCTTTGCAGCAGATCACCCCTCACCTATACTGGTGCAGGAGGTTGTTCCACCCCAGGTGCAGGACTCTACAGTTGCCTTTATTGAACTTCCTGAGGTTCTCCTCTGCCCAGTTCTGCAGCCTGTCCAGCTCTGACTGAATGGCAGCACAGCCTAATGGGGTGTCAGCTACCCCTCCCAGCTTTGTGCCCAGTATTCACTCCACCTCTTCATTTAGGTTCTTCTTCCACTGAGTTGTACTGCTCCTGTGCATTTAGCCAGACCTCTGTATAGAATCAAGAAACAGCTGCAAAGCCATCCTTTTCTGCAAAAGCATGTGAAAAAAAAAAAAAAAGGGAAGAAGGAATTCCATTTTTGCTTGCCTATCACTGGGAACTTTGGTAGGAAAGTGAAACAAAAAGCTCTTTGAGGCTGAAGCTGGAGGGGCTCTGGTTCTGCCCGGAATGTATCTGAAACCTAACTGGGAACTTCAAGTTACACCCCAGCTGACATCACTGAACTTTTAAACATAAATCTGTCTGATTGTGGGCTTTGTGTGGAATACACAGCATTGTTAATAATCCTGGATGAGGATGTGATGGCTTCATCTGCTCCCTAAAATTGAGAGCAGCTCCAGGCTGATTTAAGTGGCAATGTTCTTTCCCCAGCTAAAGAAATGCTACAAGTTTTTCTTCTGGGGAACAGGGCAAATATTGTTTACCACTAACTTCCACAGCTTCAGCTTCCAGCAAACACCACTGGTGACAGTAAAGCTGCCTTTCAGCAAGACGCCAAGACTTCCCCTGTTAGGAAGCCCCTAATAAGCACAGGCACCTGGCTGCTTTTATTTCAGCTCAGAGTATGTCCAATTCAGCAGCTGCTGGATTCAGTCCAATCTGTTCAGATGATGGGTTTTGACAAAATGCGTAAACCTGTCATTAAGGGGAGGACAGGTTATAGTCACTACTCAGGATGCTGAGCCTCTCAACGTTGTTTATTGCAGATGGGGTAATGCAGCACCAACAGAGACAGAGATGAAAGTAGGGCTAGTTAAACACCGAGCTACTTTGTGGTTAAAAAGAGTGATGTTTTCAGGCCAGCAGTTCAAAGGTCTAGTGTAAATACTGTTCATCTCTTTGGCTTTTCACTTGTGACACCCGCAAATGGAAAGACTTCTCAGTAAGACCAGCTCGGAACTCAGAGAAGGAGTCCACACATCTAAAACTCACCTCCAGTCTCTAATAAAGTAATTGTTTAAAAATTAAACCTTTGACCCTTATTATTTATGGTTTCCTTACCAGAATTTTTCCCCCAACACAAGAAGGACACCGAACTGTTGGAGCAAGTCCAGAGGAGACCGTGAAGAGGGTCAGAGGGCTAGAGCACCAGCCCTGTAAGCACAAGCTACAGGAGTTGGGGCTGTCAGCCTGAAAAAGAGAAGGCTCCAGCTTGAACTTACAGCAGCCACCAAGTACCTAAAGGGGGCTACAGGAGAGCTGGAGAGGGAATTCTAACAAAGGTTTGTAGCTGCAGGAAGATGGACAATGGTTTGGAGATGGAAATGGGGAGATTTAAACTGGAGATTAGGAAGAAATTCTTTACAGTTAGGGTCGTGAAACACTGGAAAAGGTTGCCCAGGGAGACTGTAGATGTCCCATCCCTGGAGGCTGGCCTCACTTTGATCGAGGCCTTGAGCAGCCTAGTCTAGTAGAAGGCAACCCTGTCCATAGCAAGGGAGTTGGAAATAGATATCTTTAAGGTCTTCCAATCCAAACCATTTTATGGTTCCGTGGCTTTGATGCTTTTCCCTTCCAGTCCAGAGCATTTATCAGTAATTACTTCCCAAATAATTCAAATCCAATTTCAATATTGACCGGTGGTTTACAAGCTCCCTGTCAAATACTGGCTCTCCAGCATGTTCTGTTTCCATTAAGAACTTAGGAAACATTAAAACTTAGGAAAAGGAAAGGAAAATATATCCTGCAAGTGATGGCAGTGAGTCAATTATGCTTGTGTTGCATGGTTCTCTGAGCTCACATTAAACTTGTATTGTTCCTGGAACTTAAAAAGGAACATTTCTATTAAAAATTAAAAGAGGTAAGGAGTATCTACATCACATAACATAAATTATGTTTTTTTCTCAGTCTCACAGCAGATCACAGATTTGTCCATCTGCACACTGCATTTGTCCCTCTTTGAATTATTTCACCACCACTTGCTAGGCCAACACTAATTAGCCTTCTTTGGGACTGCTCTTTACTGGTCTTTGTAGGAAAGTCCTGGTTGAATTTTGAAGATCATTTGGCCTCAGTATTCAGACAGCTGTGAAGATACTTCTGGGAGGACCTGCTCTGGTGATGCTACACAGTGGTGCTCTACTTAAAGTATGGGGCCAGTCGCAGCCAGGTCAAAGACAGAACCAAAATACATGGTCACAGCAGTGCACGGATTCAGCTGGAGTGACATAAGGGGTGAGTTTTTACCTCCAGGATCACTGCCAGCATGGTCTGATCAGAGCAGTGAAGTGTATCCAGTTAACTCTCTATGTTGTAAGCTCCCAGACATGGAGAACAGACATTTTTGTTCTTGCACCTAGCACAGCCTCTGGCTTCTGTATTTCAAATATTTAAAGTAGTACATGAACCCCCAATTCAATGGCTGCCAGTACTGCAGAAAGCAACCAACACAAATGGTCTACAGTCCATAACCAAAAGCTTGTTCCACTGATGTCCTTTATTTCTCCTCTGGGAGCAGTCACACCACCAAGATGTCTTCCTGTTCTGCTCTGCAATTTCCTTTTGGAATGAGGATGCTCTTGACAATCAGGAAGAGTTTATTCTGCAGATTGGTTGATGTGTTCCTGTCTTCTCTTGCAATCAGCTTTTAGCTTCCCAGAGGTGCCTCCTAAGAGAACATCTTCCTGTTTCTACATTACAGCCTTCCTGGTGTACACTCTCCAATGTGGTCTGAGGGATTTCTTAGTATTTTCTCCTAATCATAGAATCACAGAATCACTGGATACATAGAGTTGGAAGGGAGTCTTGAAGATCATCTTGCTCAGTGCCCCTGTAGTAAGCACGGACATTTCCAACTAGATTAGATTGGTCAGGGTCCTGCCAATTTTGTCCTTGAATGTCTCCAGGGATGGAGACATCTCTAGGTTACCTTTTACAATACTTCACTATCTTAATTGTGAAGAACTTTCTCCTAATGTGCAGCCTAAATCTACCCTTCTCCAGTTTAAAACCATTGCCCCTATCACTAGAAACCCTTATAGAGAGACCCTCCTCAGCTTTCATAAAGGTCCCCTTCATGCACTGGAAGGCTGCTATGAGGTTTCACTAGAGACTTCTCTTCCTCAGGCTAAAAATCCCCAACTCTCCCAGCCCAGGAGAGGTGCTGACAACACCAGAAGCCAGAAAGACAGGACATGATGGCTAGGCAGAGATGAGTGCTTCTCTGGGGGATGGGAAAGAAAACAAAAAGCAATTTTATTTAAGAAAATAGCCATTCACAATTGTATCTCTGTCACATTAATAGTAATAGTAGTAGTGAAACTTCACATTATGGCTTTCAGTGGTGTCACACTGAGTCTCTCAATCACTCTGGGTAACTCCCTTCCCAGAGTGTATGTGTCATGATGTTGATATCACTGCTCAGCCTGGGTGCCAGACTACAAGTAGCACCACTCACAGATCCCACCTGAATCAACCAATGGCAACTAGGTAGATGTACAGGAAGGTGTCTCACACAGATGTAACCAAATCTTGGTAGCCTGTGGTAAAAAAAAAAAAAAAAAAAAAAAAAAAAAAAAAAAAAAAAAAAAAAAAAAATTCTCAGTGCCAACCCGAGACACTGTATGAGTCTTGGCACTGAGACTGTGCCAAGCCCATTTGCTCACTTCTCATGGATTGGAATGGAGAATGCTGGTGCAAATGCAGCTTTTGGTGCAATAAGGGTAGCCCTGGGAGAGGTGGTGCAACTCTGCTAGTAGT
The DNA here is from genome assembly GCF_015220805.1 of Pogoniulus pusillus. Classification (NCBI taxonomy): domain Eukaryota; kingdom Metazoa; phylum Chordata; class Aves; order Piciformes; family Lybiidae; genus Pogoniulus; species Pogoniulus pusillus. Next base: position 39,081,686 of record NC_087309.1, read on the forward strand.
TATTACAGTCACCACTGAGGTTGCCCTTGCATAGAGGTACAGAAACAGCTGAAGATAGCAAAGCTGTCTCACTGTTGGGATGGAGAGGGATAGTTGGGAAAGATTTTCCTTCAAAGACAGCAACACTGTGCAAACTTCAAGTATACAGAGAGACCTGAGAGGATGGTGAAGTAAGAAAGAAGGATCTTTGAGGCTCTCTACCAACCTGGTGAATTCCATGACTCTCTGATCCTGCAGTAAACTGAGTCCAAATTATAGATACTTGTATTTGCAAGCTTTATTTTATTCTTTAACCTGCCTTTGTGGAACTCTTGCACAGGCTCTTCACCAAGAGACAAGCAAAAGCTAGCAAGTGAAATATTCCTGAAATACGACACTCTTAAACACTAGATTGACGAAAGGTCTCAAAAATTATTGCTGTAGAACAGGTAGTGTGGGTAAACAGCTTTGAAAACACATAGGATTGCTAGTGAGGAAAAAGACATTTTTTTGTGCAGGTTGTACCCTACTTTGATGGAAGATGGAAGTGACTGAGTCTGCAAGTTACAACGAGTGGGTGGGAACAAGAGACCACTTCGTCCTTCTAGCAATCCTGTCCAAATAACTGTGAAACTGCATACAGTGGTTTAAAACCAGTTCAGATAGGACTCCTATCTATTCTCACTTCTAGCCAGGATGAAAAACATGAGGATGGAGGTCACCAATTCACTCTTCTCATGCAGTTCAGAGTTATTTGCATAATCCAAGCTTTCATTTTAAACAAATTAAGTGCCTGGCACTTTATGGTTGTGAAGAAACCTCCCTGAAGTGTGAATGAAGTATGGAGCCACTGAAAGCAAAGTCCACTGCATGGCTGAGTGGAAAGTGGAAGTGCAGAGGAATGAATGCTTCATAATGTAAACAGAAGTGCAAGAGACAGGAAATTTTTCACGTTTTATTAAATCAGACTTTTACAGTAGTTGTTGAAAGCAAAAAACCCCACTGAATTATATTTAGATAATAGTTCCATAAATAATGTGTGTTTTCACAGCAGTCACAAAGTCTGGAATTTATGTGCTAATTACAGACCCCAAATCATCTCTGCACAGATTTGCAATTAAAACTGAAATATTTTCATATACAATGTGAGCCCTGTATTCATAGCAACAGCTAAGAGACATGCTGGTTACAGTTTGCTCAGTAAATCTGAATATTTTATGTTTGAACACAATTGTTTCACCATTGTTGTCCAAACACTCAGCATTCTAAAAGCTGAAAGAGTTTAAAGCCACAAAATATTCTCCATATAGTAATGTATATACTGCAAAAATCTGAGGGAACAAACAATTACTGAGAGACACAGAGAAAGTAAAAATCCCTGTGTATGGTTATCTTCTTAATAAATATTGTAAAAACACATACTTTTAAAACCCTGCAGTGACAGCAAAGTGCAGGAAGAATGCAAAATTAGGGAGAACGTTGAATAATTCAGTAGCTTGTTATGTGATTAGATCTGATTGGCCCATGCTAAGATGCTGCCCATAAAAATGATTTCCCATGGTAGTGTTGGTCTAGGGGTGGGGGGTTTATGATGTCCATAAAATGGGAGAACAAGGCTTACTGGAACTAATAATATCATGGCTGCGCAGAATGATTGATGATCTTTAAAAAGGCCCAGACTGGTTTCATCTTTCTTCAGATTTTATCACTCACTCTTTCTTAGTCACGTGCAATCACTAAGGCCAAGAGAGGTAACAAGTGTTTGATGTATGATACTTGAGCCACTTTTGTCAGAACTGCATTTATTTTAAACTGCTCTTGTATTCAATGCTCCCAACATGTAGATATTCTTTGTGTTTATTTTTCCTCCAGCTGATGAGAACAGACATTCCTGGGGTTGGGTCAAGAGGTATGCCAAGCTCACTTTGGGGTAACGATGCCAAAAATTCCAGTAAAAATTACACAGATCCTTGCACTGGGACCATTTCTATCACTGATTAAATGGATAAAGAGCTGCACAGGGCTGACATCTTCTTGGGAGAACCTCATATCCTTTATTATTTGCAGTACACGCACACCTTTCAGAATGCTACTTACGCTTCTTGGAATATATTATCTGTTTCAATTCACTCTATCCTTCACAATCTGCAGAGAGCCACAAAAGCTCCTTTTATGTCAGAAGAAATTTTAGATGAATAGTAGGGAAAAAATACTTAATTTAACCAATTGGGAAAGGAAAAAAAAAAAAAAAGGTCATTTCTACTTTTTCCTGAAAGCTTACACATCTCCTCAAATATGACAAATCAAGCTAGATATCTTAATCATCTGTGGGAAACATCCTTATCAGTAGCTTATTCATAAAAATTGCAGATGTGTGAGCTGTAAAATCTTTGGCAAGGTCCCAAAGGGAAAAGAAAGAGTATTAAAGGGTTGATCAAATACCACTGTATTAAGAAGCTTGCTCATTTGGAGAACTTTCTCTTATCCCTGCTTGTTCCAGATGGAAGAATAACGGATAAATCAACAGAAGGTCAGGTTTCTGAGACCCATCGTTGACACATGGACTAGCCACAGGGCAAGAGGAAATGAGCTTAAATTGTTCTAGGGGAGGTTTAGATTGGATATTAGGAAAGATTTCTTTGTGGAAAGAGTGGTGAGGCCAGGCAGTGAAGTAGTGGAATCATCGTCCCCAAAGGTATTCAAGAAGTCTGTAGATGTGACATCACAGGATGTGGTTTAGTGGTCATGGTAGTTGAGTTATGGTTGGGCTTAATGATTTTAAAGGTCTTTTCCAACCTTAATGATATTATGATTCCATATGTTTGTATGTATAGGTATGGCTACAAGACCATATGCGTACCTGTGGTCACACCTGTATGCTTGCAGACATACAAACACACAGGTCCTTTTGCTTGTGACGATCTTATCTCTTGCAGAATTTGATGGCTTTCTGTTTTGACACTGTCTCAACACTGTTTAACAAAATCAAGAGCAGTTCTTGGCAATTAATTTCTGCCATCAATAGTATTCTCAAACTGGGCAACTCCCCTTGGAACAGGGAGCCATAACGGCGAAGTGAAAGAGAAAGACAATTCATTAGACGACTCCGTAGCAGCTAAAAGTGGCGGGGGATGTCAGCCTGTGCTCCTGCGCTTCAATACTAATGAGAGTCATTGCATATTCATAACCCTAAATACAGTCAGCTTCTGATAAAAACTTTTGTCATTGGAGCTTCAGACAGCGAAAGCAAAGCATTGCACTCCTCGTGTCGTGGCACTTTCCACCAAGCCGATGCAAGAGCAAGATTGATTGTTTTGCAACGCAGCCTGACAGGGGACTAAGAGATAGTGCCCCAAGGGTGCTGAAACTAAGCTTAGTTTGATTACAAGGCTCCAAGTAATCGAAGAAACAAAAGAGAGGGGGGGAGAAAATAGGGGGAAGAATGTTGTTTTGTCTTGTTGGTGGGTTTGGGGGGCTTGGGATTCTTTCTTTCTTTCTTTCTTTCTTTCTTTCTTTCTTTCTTTCTTTCTTTCTTTCTTTCTTTCTTTCTTTCTTTCTTTCTTTCTTTCTTTCTTTCTTTCTTTCTTTCTTTCTTATAAATGAGGCTCCAAAGATGTAGCTTTCCTTATTGAGTGTTGAGAGTAATTATCTGCTAGGCTTTCAAAACAATTCGTATTAATTTTTATCACAGAGGAGGAAGAGCTGCAGGTCTAGAAAACTTGTTCCTGTGTTGTAGGAGCATTGCTCCATGTCTTAATAGATACAAATCTCTAACACTGTATGAAGTTTCACGTCAGTATGAATAGCAAAGATTAGTGAACTCAATTTGTCATATATTAAAATCAGCTCTGCCAAATGTTCCCTCTACCAAAAATTCTCTCCTTGCAGGTTCCTTTTCAAATTTTGTTGTTGTTGTTGTCAGTTCTTTCTTCTTCTTCTTCTTCTTCTTTTCCTCGTCATTGTTGCTATTTTTGTTATCAGTTTTGAGAAAACCACTCATTTATTTGGCTGGCAGCCACATCCTGGAGGTGCACAGCTCTGCTAGCCTTTGACCTCAGGATACCTGTCTGCTGGGGCAGCTGTTAGCATCCCCTGGAGTCAAAGAAGAAAAGCGTATGTTTCAGCACCCACTTTGAAAAAGCCTTGAGCATTTTCTCACTCATAATGATGTCTTCAGCTGGAATGCCAGCACATTTCCACATCTTTTTGACAGGCAACCAGACTATAAAATATACATAAAATTAAATAAAACAGGACATTAACACAAGAGTTGTGAAATCTGATTACAGTGCAAGGTTGGATTTTTTTCCAGAAATTATAAAGTGGTGTATTTGGGTGGGGGGGGGGGATAAAATAATAAAGCAACAAAACTGCATGGCTCAGGAGAAATCATGAAGGATTAAGAATCAAAGGTTTCTCTAAAGTGTTAAATATCTCAATCACATGTATACTGGCTTTGAAAATAGAGAAATCTTGTAGTCATGATTGATTGAAGTAACTGATTATCCACAGATATTTTAAGTGTTGAGACATTAAATTGTCAGCCATATCAGTTTGATTGCAGTAAAACATGAAAACATTGACTTTTGTCTAGTTAGAGAAATTTATTTTTCCCAGAATGACAATCCTTTAAGTAGAAACTAGGCAGCTTGCCAGATCTCCATGTCATACATTGAAGTTTGCAAATGCAACCCATATTTTCCAATGTTTTGGTTTTGGTTTGTTTGGTGGTTTTTTGTTTTGTTTTGCTTTTTTTTTCTTCTCCCAGGTTCAATGAATGGTGCATAGGTCTTCAGCAAATTGTCTTGTAATAAACAGATTTCCCTATTCTGCTTCAATCTTCCTTAAGACTGGTGCAATGTAGTATTTATTCATCAGGAATAAATGAATGACATAGATAGTGGTTTGCATTCATGGTGTATATGTATTCAGAGCTCTTCACTTACGTAAAACATCTCTCTAAAAGAAACAGTAACCCTCCTTGGACCTAAGCTATAGGAACAAGTTTGATTAATATGTTTTACAAGCCTGAAGTAAATGCTCATCATAACTGTCAGCAAGCTGACAGCTTTCAAAAAAGAGTCTTTGTTCCCAGAATGAGTAATTGGTGTGATCCTCTTTAAGATACCACACTCAAAACCTTAGAGGGAGAAGGTGTTACATTCAAGTGAATTCTACTCAAAATGTGATTGCTGTTAAGTCTGCTTTATATTCCAGATCCTTGATATGCACACAGTATTTGACAGGAAAGAGACTTTTTTTTTTTAGTACTATTTGTTGTTCTTGATTGTCACTAGAACGTTTGTGCTTTCTCATCAGGCACAGGTGTACTCAATGAGTTTTGTACATGGGAGAGTCATAAAATCATAGCATCATAGAATTGTTTCAGGTAGAAAAGACCTCCAAGATCAAGTTCAACCATCAACCTAACACCACCATGACCATTAAACCACGTTCCCAAGTACCATGTCCATACACCTCTTGAACACCTCCAGGGACAGTGACTCCAACACCTCCCTAGGCTACCCAATTCCATTGTCCAATGTCCTGTGTCACTTCCGTGTTTGTGCCTCAATAGGTAAAGCACAGGCTTAGAGGAGTCAAATAATATCTTTAAAATTCATTTGATAGACTGAAAGTGTAAGGAAGCAGACAAAAGTTGGAGGACCACAGAGAAATCACAGAATCCATGCATGATGGAGATAGAAAGAGACCTCTGGAGATTGTTCAGTCCAACTCAAGCAGGGTTACCCACAGGATGTTGCCCAGGATCACAATATCCAAGTGGATTTGAAATTTCTCCAGAGAAGGAGATTCCACAGCCTCTCTGGGCAGCCTGCTCCAGGGCTCCAGCACTTTCACACCAAAGAACTTTCTCTTCCTGTTCAGATGGAACATCATGTGCTCCAGTTTGTGCCCATTGCCCCTTGCCCTGCCACTTAACAGCACTGAAGATTCTGTCCACATCCTCTTGCCCTCTGCACTTCCATTAGCTCTTGCTGAGTGTTGATCCTATCCTTTCTCAGGGTGCTGTTCTCCAGGCTCTACAGTCCCTGGGGTCTCAGCTTGTGCTCCTCACGGAGATGCTCCAGCCCCCCCCAGCATTTTCATTGTCCCCACTGGACTCTCTCTCGTATTTTCCTGTTTCTCTTGACCTGAGGAACCCAGAACTGGACCCACTGATTAAAATGTGCCCTCAGTGGGGAGAAAAAAAAAATACTGAGATGTGTCTCAAGAAGCAAAGGGTATAATTGCTCCCTTTTTCCCTAGGTGTCAGGTGTTTTGTCCTAGCTAGACTGATAACACTTCTGCCACAAACTGTCAGACAGTGGCACTTGTTGTCACCATTAAATAGCAAGTAGCTGAAGGTGACGTCAACTGCTGAAAAACAAAACTGAGGTTACCCATTAGCATTGGAAAATGTTTCCTTCGTGACATCTTCAGGTTACTATGGAGCATGAAGCTTTAGGTTTGATTGCTTTTTGATAGCCAAACATTGCTCTCAGACATTGTATAACCCCAAATCTGGAGTACAGCAATTGGCTTAAATAGTCACACGTTTATCTGTTTACATGAGTAGCTACAGTGAATAACAGTGAACTAATATGACCCCTCTGAACTGAACTGAATCTTTATTTCTGTCTATCTATATGCCTTATTTTCATTCTGCGGGTCTTCAAAGAGAAGAGAAACTGATTTTTTGTCACTCATCTACCTCCACTCAACTAATCTTCTCTTTTACAGATTTTGGGTGAATCCAAAGTTAGTCAGACTCAGACCAAAGTCTAATCACTCACTTTGCTCTTTAACATGCTAAATAAAACCAACATCAAAGTTATGTCACCCAAGTGACAAAGAGGTCCTTTCCAAAAGGCAAACAAATCCGAAGGTGCTTTCACACTCAACAAGACATGATAAGTATAACAATATGACACTGATCTCTGCATTATTCATAGATTTAGAGCACCAAAACAAAAGAAAAGTAAGTATTTAATTGCTGTTTGAGTTGCTGCTGTTCTTTCAAATGCGGCAGTAGCCAAATACAATCTAGCTCACTGCTCATCACAAGCAAATCTTGCACTACTGACATCCTTGTAGACTCTGCAGTCCAGTCCAACAAGACAAATAAGAGAGTAAAGGTCTGTTTGGGGAGCACATAGTTTCAACTTGGGCAAAGACAGACAGACAGATTGTTGGTAGTGTGGGACTCTTCAAGGAGCTGACAGAGATATCTGGAAGCTCAAGAGGAATCTTGGTTGCCACAATTACCTTCTACTAGACAGATAAGCTGTACAGTCCCTCAAAGCATCTAATCAACAATAAGTAGCTCTGACATTCTCCTTCCAAGTCAGCTGTGTAGACACGTCCATAGCAATTTAGCAGAGCATATTACCCATCCTAACCTCTTGGTGCCACAGTTTAAATTCACTTTTGCATTGTAGGGAGAAGACTGGTTCGCTATTTATCATAAAATAATACCTGGATTAATCTAAAGTAGGAGCTCGTTTCTTTCTAAGCAGCGGTTTCCAGCCTTAAATTCTCCTCTATGGATTATTCAGACAGGACAAGAGGTAACAGACACAAGAAACTCCATCTAAAGATGAGGAGAAACATCTCTAATTTAAGGGTGATGGACCACTGGAATAGGCTGCCCAAAGAGGTGGTGGAGTCTTCATCTCTGAAGATACTCAAAACCTCCTTGAGCATGTTCCTGTGTGACTCTCTTTAGGTGACTCTGCTTTGGCAGGGGGGTTGGACTAAATGGTCACTAGAAATCTCTTCCAACCCCTAGCACACTGTGCTCTGTGATCATTATTATAAGTTTCTGGGAAGTCTCAAGCTTATTTACTTCTTGTTCATTTTACTTGTTTTGTCCTAATTCATCTCCTTTTTGCAAGAAGAAAATGAGTTCTGGTCTTTTCAGTTATTCCCTTCCAAATTCTGTGTTATCGTCTTCCTAAGAACTCAACAGTGTTCCCAGCACTAATATGAGCCTGGGTTGTCACAAAAATTTTAAAAGGAAACTCAACCCCCTGAATTTAACATTATTAGTGGTTTTCAATCCCTAAGAAGGAAAATGGGGAAATATTATATAGTATTATTCCTGTCTTTAAAACATAATGTATATTTCCATCTATATACATGGCACTTAATAATTTTCTAGCTTTGGAATTCTGGAAAGAGATCATTCAGTCCTGATAACTTGCCATCACTGAATCCCTAAAATTGCTCCATCCTTTTTGTGCCATACATCAGCCTGTTAAGGTCAAGTTTTTATGTCCTGTGAAAAGTCACCTTGGAAGAGAATTTGGAAATAAAAATACATTAAAAGTGTGTGGGAGCTTACTGAGTAGAAAAAGATCAAGTTCTCAGTATTGACAAAGAGGATATGTAATAAAAATCTATAAACATTTGTGGGATTTTAACAGTAATCATGGAGGAAAAGAATATTACTTTGTCATTAAAATATTAATCCTGATATTTCTGTTTTATTGGAGAAAATAAGCTCAATATTTCAGACACTGTGGTGTGGTAACTGGTGTTAATTTCAAATCTTTAATAACAACCACTGTAAGATAGTTGACTACAATAATGGGGAAAAAATATTAAAAAGAAAATAGAAGGATATGTCTGGAAATTTTATTTGAAAGCATAATCCACTGAATTATGCTGCAGCATCCCATATTAGTTTGCAGAATCCCCATTAACTAGATGAAACTTCAGTGAAACATACAGTCAGAAATAGGCCTCCTGTGGTGTGGATTTTAGGCTTGAGAGGTGGGTCCATGTCAACCTCATGAAGTTCAACAGGGCTAAGTGCAAGGACCTGCACCTGGTCAGGGCAATCTCAAGCACAAATATAGGCTGGGCAAAGAGTGGCTTAAGAGCAGTCTCAAGAAGAAGGGCTTTCATTTGATGAAAACCTCAACATGAGCCAGTAAAGGTCACTGGCAGCCCAGAAAGTAGCCATGAGCTGGACTGCATCAAAGACTGTGAGCAGAGGGATGAGAGAGCACAAAGATGCTCTGGTGAGACCTCATCAGGAGTACTGCATCCAGTTCTGGGACCCTAAACACAATAGGGACATGGAATTGTTCGAGCAGGTCCAGAATGGGCCACAAAGATGATCAGAGGGCTGGAGAATCTCCCTTATGGACACAGGCTATGAGAGTTGGGTCTGTTCAGGCTGGAGAAGTGAATCTGGGGAGACCTTAGGTTGGCCATTGAGTACATTAAAAGGGACCTACAGGAAAGCTGAGGAGGGACTTTTGACAAGAACTTATTTCAACAGGATGAGGGGCAATGGCTTTGAGCCAGGAGAGGAGAGACTTGTACTAGGTATTAGGAAAAAATTCTTGAGATTGTGGGTGGTGAGACACTGGAACAGGTTTCCAAGAAAGGTTGTAGATGTCACCTCCCTGGAGGTGTTCAAGACCTGGTTTGGCAGGGCCTTGATCAAATGGGAGATCTAGTGGGAGGTGTCCCTGGCCATAGTGAGTGGGTTGGAACTAAAAGGTCTTTAAGGTACCTTCCAATCCAAACTTTTCTATGAGTCTACAATTCTATCATTCTGTGATTAATGAGGAAAGGAAGAAATGAAGGAACAGGGAAATTCAACATCTGACCTGCCTGTTTCCTCTCTGTAGCACACAGTACTGTCTACACATGTACCATTTGCATTGGTGATTAATCTCATTATATGATACCTGTTCTATAGATCTCTGGCTATATTCATTTCTTATAGCTTCTTCGATCTTTTAGTCTTAACTGCTCCTGCCTTGTCACTCTATGCTCTAATCTATTTATGTTACCTGGAAAAGTTTCAACTCTGAAATTTCTTTGACATCTTGAGGTCCTGCCTTGACATTGTACTTTCCTAAACCAAAGTTAAAAGAAATAAAGTTGAAGTGGGGTTGTTTCCAACTGCTTTGGAGGCAAAGCAAAGGCGAAGGAGCCAGGACCAGCTGACTCTACATAAACAGCCCTCTATTCATTTATAAAGACAAAGTTCTATGGAAAAGGTAGACCCAAATGAAATCAAGTAATTACTATTAAATCTAGGGTAGGGCCGTTGAGTAGTTTTAAATGTATTGACTTCAGATTTAATTCCTGTTTCACTAACTGCATGCTTATATTTTAGTTTCATGACACCAGTCTGTGTGGTGTCATTGACATGTCTCAGAGATGGGATGTCTTCCAGAAAGATTCAGACAAGCTTCACAGATGGGACCATGTGAACCTCAGCAAGGCAAAATGCAAGGTCCTGTAGCTGAGTCATGGCAAACCCTGGAATTGCGCTAGTTTGAAGCTAGCTAAAATATTTTTGTGAGAAGAATTAGATTACAGGCTGTGAAAAAGAAACAAAGGTGATGTCTACTTCACTCATAGGCTTGCTGAGATGCATAAGAACAAGAACATAAATATAGATAACGGAGTCACTCTCTGTCTGGGGCTGCATGAACTTCTCTCTAACCCAACTTGCTGTCTGTGTGACTAATACATCTGCTTCCTAACCTCCTCTGGCCAACCCTCCAAACTATTTTGAGTGTAAGGTAAAGTCTTGGGTAAGGTAGAGGGGTGGGGGGAAGGTGGAAGGGTGGTTGAGAACCCCTCCTGGGGACTCAGGTGTCTGGGAGAGGTGTTGTGTTTCTGTATTACTTTTTAACTTGCATATTTCTGTATATAACTGTATATACTGTAAATATCTGCTTGTATATTGTGCTAAGCTGTAAATATAAAGCTTCATTCAATTTCCAGAGCTGCTGAGTCTAGTCTGGGTGATTTTCAAAACACCCAAACCATCACATCTTTATTTTTGGTGCCGAATGTGGGGCAAATTAAATTTGATTGATTGTTAATTAATTTGGGGCTGTTGTGTGGCCAGTTTTCACACTTTTACTGTTGGTTGACAGCCCAAATTGTTACCTTTTGTTTAATCTTATTTAGAGGAAGATTAAAGGAATGTTCTTTGATTTTGGGGACTACATTCTTGGATGGGTCGAATTTAACATCACAAATGTTATTGTCAAATTGGTTGTTAATAAGTCAGGAAATTATACATCGGCTAGAATTTATTCAACAGCTTTAATGTGAGTTATTTTGCCTAAAACACGATTACCTAATCCCTGAGTGTATTTTTTTTCATGTGATACCATAGCATTTTTGTCATGTGTGATCTTAGTTCTTACAATTCTGGTTTTTATATTACTTCTGACATCATGTATGAAAAAATTGAATATTATTTCTAAGCAGAAAAAGAGGTGAGTGTCCTTGCCTAGAGAGTCCAAGATAAAGAGTACAGAGAATATAAACAATGTTGTCTTGGAGGGAGAACAAGGTGGGGCCACCACTACCCCTCCTCCCACAGGTTCTGGGACAACTGCCAAAGTTCCGGCTGTTGACAATAACATGGCAGGCAACCAAGGAACAAAGATAGCAGTTTAAGCTTCTGATGTTCTTTCACCTACTTCGAAACCCCAGACAGCAGAAACCCCTAACCCTAAACCAGATTCAAACTCACAGGCCTCAAATAATTCAGAGCTGCAAGAAGTCACCTCCAAGTCCGTTTCAGCTGAAATTGTTATTGGCCCAGCAGAAGCCCAGGCGAAAACAAAACATTTAACAAAGAGTGATTCAAAAGATAATTTAGGAGAGGGGGCCTCTGGTGCACAAGAGGAGGAAGAGGAGAATTACGTCTTCAAGATTTGGCCAACATACTTATATCTCAGTACTCTGATGAAAAGAGCTTTGTGAGATTGGCTGCCAAGAAGAAGGATGGTTCCGAGGAGTTTAAGAGCACTCTTAAGAAAGTTCTGTTTCTAGGCCAGGTTCAGCCAGGACAACCACAGGAAGAGGAGGAGGTTGACATCCAGGATTCCAATGATTTCTTTGAAGAAGTCAGGGAAGTTAGGAAGGAATACTCAAGGGAATCAAGAGAGCCAATCCTAAGATGGCTGGTGAGATGCCATACTTTTGGTGCCAATGCCCTACAGGTAGGAGACAAGTCTGCCAAGCAGCTGGGATCATTCACAAAGGAGAGTGGAATGGACAAATACTTGCTAGGGCAAGTCCTCTTGGTAAGGTTAGCTTGTGGACACACCTCCTGTTGGCTGTGGCTATGAGATATCCTTCCCAAGATGATCTGCCATGGACAGCCAAGAAGTGGAACACCATTGAGTAGGGAATTAAGCTTCTGAAGGAGTTTGCTGTGAAGGAAGCGCTTTATGGAGATCATGGCATGCATAAACCTGATGACATTCCTCTTGGAACGGGTCTCATGAAGAAGCTTATAAAGCTTGCTCCTTCATCCTATGCTAACATCTTGGCTAGCAGGTATCTATCAAGGAGGGATAATAGAAGGCTTCTCACTGTTGGTGAATTCACTGACCAGCTCAGGCAGGTAGAGGACAGCTTGTCATATTCTGCCCTAGTCTCTGCTATAAAAACTATGACTACAGAGATTAAAGAGATAAAGAATGGCATTAGAGATATCATGAAAGAACTGAGGGAGAGTCTTAAAACCTTCATTTCCAATCTCCATTTCCAATATGGTAAAGGATACTATCCCTTCATCATCTGAACGGGTGCATGTTTCTGCCATCGGGAGCAGATGCCCACCTCCTGCAAGGCAATTCCAGCCCAGAAGGAGACAAATTCCACCTAGACATCAGCAATCACAAGCGTCAATGTGGATCATCCTGCATGACCAATCTGGTGAGAACATGGACAAGTGGGATGGTCAACCTACTTCAGTTCTTTCAAAGAGAGTCAAGGAACTGCAGAGTGGCAGAAACAGAGGCAATAATGCCAGAAAAGTAGCTCTCACTTATTCATCTCCCCAGAGTAACTGTAATTATTCCAACAATTGCAGTTTCTCTCACAACAACACCAATCATTGTGCCCTGCCTCCAGTCAGGAGGAGGAAAGGGATAGTGGAGAAAACCGAATCTATTGGAATGTATTCATTAGGTGGCCTGGCAGTTCAAAAGTTCAGAAATACAGGGCTTTAGCTGACACAGGCGCTCAGTGTACTTTATTGCCATCAAATTGTAATGGGATAGTCTATAACTATTCTGGAATCGCCGGTGGATCTCAAGAGTTCAGGAAGTTGCAGGCTGAGATCAGTTTAACTGCTAAAGAGTGGAAGAAACATATTATTGTAACTGGTCCTGATGCGCCTTGCATTCTGGGAATTGACTTTTTGAGACAAGGTTGTTTCAAAGATCCTAAGGGTCACAAATGGGCTTTTGGAATAGCATCTGTAGAGATTGAGGATGGTAAATTGAAATTGTCCATTAGACCTGAACTTCCAGATGAATCTGCAGTTGTGGGACATCATGACATAGAGGATCTGGAAGTGCCAATGGCTACTCAAACTGTGCACCACAGACAGTACAGAACTAACCATGACTCTGTGTTGCCCATTCATCAGCTGATTCGTCAACTGGAGAGTCAGGCTGTCATTGAGGAAGCTCATTCACCTTTCAACAGTCCCATCTGGCCTGTGCACAAATCTAATGGAGACTGGCACCTCACAGTAGACCTCCATGACTTCACTGAGGTGACTCCACCCATGAGCGCAGCTGTGCCGGACATGCTGGAACTCCAGTACGAGCTGGAATCGAAGGAGGCTAAATGGTATGCTACCATAGACATTGCTAATGCTTTCTTCTCTATTCCCATAGCAAAGGAGTGCAGGCCTCAGTTTGCATTCACCTGGAGAGGAATCCAGTACCAGTTCAATCGTTTGCCTCAGGGGTGGAAACACAGCTCAACCATCTGTCACTCAGTCATCCACAAAGTGCTGGAGAAAGGTGAAGCTCCAGAGCACATCCAGTTCATCGATGACATCATTGTGTGGGGCCAAACTGCTGAGGAACTCTTTGAGAAAAGTAACAAAATCATTGACATTCTGTTGCAAGCAGGTTTTGCCATTAAGAGAGACAAGGTCAAAGGACCTGCCAAAGAAATTCAGTTTCTGGGAGTGCGGTGGCAGGATGGTCGCCATCACATTCCTCAGGATGTGATCAGCAAAGTCTCCACCATGGCAGTTCCCACCAATAAGAGCACTCTATCTTTTCTGGGTGCAGTGGGATTTTGGAGACTACACATTCCTGGTTTCAGCCAAATTGTCAAACCTCTGCATGATGTGACTCATAAGAGAAACAATTTTGAGTGGACACCTGAACAACAAGCAGCCTTTGATCAGATCAAGCGAGAAGTAGTCCATGCAGTGGGTTTGAGACCTGTGCTAACTGGTCCAGACATTAAAACATTCTGTACAACATTACAGGTGACAATGGTCCAACTTGAAGTCTTTGGCAGAGAGCTCCAAATGACACACGTGGTCATCCACTTGGTTTCTGGGGTCGTAACTACAGAGGTTCAGAGGCAAATTACACTGCAACAGAGAAAGAGATACTAGTAGCCTATGAAGGAGTGAAAGCAGATTCCGAAGTGATTGGAACTGAGTCACAATTGCTTTTAGCTCCTAGACTGCCAGTTCTTAACTGGATGTTCAAAGGCAAAGGTTCATCACCACATCATGCCACAGATGCAACCTGGTCTAAATGGATGGCTTTGATAACCCAAAGAGCACAGATGGGTAATCTTGATCAACTTGGTCTGGTGGAGGTGATCACCAACTGGCCAGAAGTTACAGACTGTATAAAACCTCCAGAGGACAGAGTAACCCGTGCTGAGGAAGCTCCTCCCTATGGTGATCTCTTTGATCAGGAAAAGAACTATGCTTTGTTCACAGATGGTTCTTGTCGTCTTGTTGGGAACAAGCGAAGATGGAAGTCAGCAGTCTGGAGTCCTACCAGGAGAGTTACCGAAGCAAGAGATGGAGAAGCAGAATCCAGTCAGTTTGCTGAGGTAAAAGCTGTCCAACTTGCTCTGGATGTGGCTGAACGTGAGAATTGGCCTATCCTTTACCTCTACACCGACTCATGGATGGTAGCCAATGCTCTATGGGGTTGGCTAAAGGACTGGAAGAAGCATGGTTGGCAGAGGAAAGGAAAACCTATTTGGTGTGCTGATCTATGGCAGGACATTGATGCACGGCTGGAGAAAACTCCAGTGAAGGTGCGGCACGTAGATGCACACATGCCTAAGAGCAGAGCCACTGAGGAACACCAACACAACCAGCAGGCAGACCAAGCTGCTAAGATTTCTCAAGTTGATACCAACTCTGATCTTGACCTTGATTGGAAACACCGAGGTGAACTGTTCTTAGCTCGGTGGGCCCATGATTCATCAAGGCAGAGATACAGCATACTGATGGGCACACGATAGATCAATTGACTTGTCCATGGACGCTATCACCCAAGTCATCTATGACTGTGACATTTGTGCTGCTATTAAGCAGGCTAAGCGAATCAAGCCCTTATGGTATGGTGAGAGATGGTCAAAGTACAAGTATGGTGAAGCCTGGCAGATTGACTACATCACTTTACCTCGATCTCATTCTGGCAAGCAGTATGCGCTAATGATGGTAGAGGCCAGCACTGGATGGTTGGAAACCTATCCAGTTCCACATGCTACTGCACGTAACACCATTCTTGGCTTGGAGAGACAAATCATTTGGAGACATGGAACTCCAGAGAGAATCGAGTCAGACAATGGCACTCATTTCAAGAACAATCTTGTGAAAAACTGGGCCAAAGAAAACGGCTTTGAGTGGATCTACCACATACCATTGATAATGGTGGGGGGAAAACTGAACACAAGCCAGCAACATGAATTTACAGCCCAGAACCAACCATATCCTTCACTGATCCCCAGTAACATAGGCAACAGGTATAGGGATTCTGCCTCTCATCTCCCCTCTGCTGAGACTCTGTCTGCAGTGCTGGGGCTAGCTCTAGAGTCCTCAGCAGAGCAGAGACATGGATCTGTTGTGCTAATTTGAAGCTAACTAGAATGTTTAGATGAGAAGAACTGCATTACAGGCTGTGAAAGGGAAACAATAGCGATGTCTACTTCACTCATAGGCTTGCTGAGATTTATAAGAACAAGAGTATAAACATAAATAAGGCATTCAGGCACTGCTTGGGCTCTGGACTGCATTTCTCTCTGACCTCACCATCTCCCTGATTAATCCACTTGCTTGCTAACCCCCCTAGCTGACCCTCCATTCTTCCTTGGGGCACAAGGCAACATCTGGTGTAAGGCAGAGGAGGGGGAGACAGTGAAAGGGTGGTCAGGAGACTCTCCTGGGGACTCAGGTTTCTGGGAGGGCTGTTGTGTTTCTGTATCATGTTTTAGCTTGTATGTTTCTGTATGTAAGTGTATATACTGTAAATAACTGCTTGCATATTCTGCTAAGCTGTAAATAATAAGCTTCATTCAATTTCCAGAGCCATCTGAGTCCAGTCTGTGTGATGTCCAAAGTTGAGGACACATACACACACCCCCAAACTACCACAGTTGTAATGGAGCCAGAGGAGGCCATAGCAATAATGAGAAAGAAGCTCTCTGCTGTGAGGCCAGGCTGAGAGAGTTGGAATTGTTCAAACTGTAGAGCAGAAGGCTCCAGGGAGATCTTCTGGTGGCGTTTCAATGATTACAGAGGCTAAACAGAAAGGTGGGGACAGACTTTTGAGCAGGGCCTGTTGTGACAGGACTAGAAGTGGTGGTTTGAATTGAAAGAGGGAGATTCAGACTGGAAAGAAGAAAGGAAGAATTTGTGCTAAGGCTGACAAAAGCCTGGCCCAGGTTGCCCAGAGAGATAGGAGATGCCTCTACCCTGGAACCATTCTAGATCAGATGTGTTTGATTAGTAGTTGTAGAGTTTTTCTCCCAACTTCAGCTGATCCACAGAAACTCATAACATTACAAGTGTATAGGGTTAACACTCCTGGGGGAGTAACCCTGAACCTGACCCTAGGGGTCTTGGCCCCTCCCCAGGTGTGGGGGGGGCCACACTCCAGGTGATGGTTAACCCACTCCCCCCCCCCCCCCCCACTTCCTGCGGTATAAAAGAGGAGCACTTCCTGCTCCTCACTCTCTTTTTCCTGCGCTCACTCATGACCACACACACACGCATACTGCATACCAGCACACCACGTGGCAGCCACGAGGCAGAGACACCATCACACTACTCGGGTTGTATCCATCCCTGTTTGTATTTTGCTGTTTTCCCTTCCTTATCCTTTGTAAACTCCCCTACCTCCCATACCTTATTTTCTAAGTTATTGTTAAACTTTTCCTTTTTTAACTTCCAAATCGAGTGAGATTGATTTATTTGGGTGTCCCTACCTTTCTCTCTCTCCCTGTCTTTTGGGAAAAGGAGGGGGAAGAGGGGAGGGCACTCTATAAATTCTATAAATTGTCATTGGGTCTACTAAATTTATAAGAGTCTCTGGGAACTTGCATTTGAACCCAAGACAACAAGAACTGGGGCAGTGATCATACCCCTGCTCATGGCATTGATGAGGCCACATCTCAAACACTGGTTGCAGTTTTGGGTCACTCACTCCAAGAAGATTACCGAAGCGGTGAAATGCTCAGAGAATAGCAACAAATCTGGTAAAGGGTCTAGAGCCCAAATCTGGTGAGGAACATCTGAGGTAACTAGGATTGTTCAGTCTGGAGAAAAGGAAAATGAGAGAAGACCTTATAGCTCTCTACAATTCCCCAAAAAGAGGTTGGATCCAGGTGTGGGTTGATCTCTTCTCCCAGATAACAAGTGACAGGACAAGAGAAAAAAAAGTCTCAGGTTGCACCAGGGGAGGTTTAGTTTGTACATGAGGAGCATATTCTTTCCCCAAAGGGTTGTCAAGGCCGGGACCAGGATGCCCAGGGCAGTCATGGAGTCCCCATCCCTGGCGTGGTTGAAAAAAAACATGTCAATTCTGTGATTCTGTTTCAGTGATGCCCAACAGCAAGGCAAGAGGCAAGGGACATAGGAAGTTGCATAGAAACATGAAGAAGTATTTTTTCACTGTTTGGTCGACAAAAAACTGGAACAGGATGCCATGGGGGTTTGTGGAGTCTCCCTCTGTGGAGATATTCAAGACCCTTCTGGATGTGTTCCTGTGTGATCTGGTATAGGTGATGCTGCTCTGGCGGGGGGGGGTTGGACTGAATGAGTTTTCAAGGTCCCTTCCAACCTCTGATATTCTGTGACTCTGTTTTAGATGCAGTGCTGAAGAGCATGGTTTACTGTGTCATTTTTAAGTGTGTGACTGATGTAAGCTGTTGTCTGGCCCTGTGCTATCTCTTGGCAATTGGACAAACTCACAGTTTCTCCTGTAAGAGAGTTTAAGATTAAAAAAGTTTGAGATGACTAAGGACATTTCCAGCAGTGAGAATGATTCTCTGATTCCTCTTGTTTAACAATTCTTTTTTTTTTTCCCTTTGAAAACACAAATCAGCAGCATCCTATTTGGAAAGTGTAATTCTCTTTTAAAAAAAAAATCTTATTTTTAAATAAAAAATAAAATTAAATAATCCATTAATGTAATATTTTTTATTTCTCTGAATCTTCATCCAGAAATTGTGATAACATCGACACAGGGAATAAATTTCAGTACTTTTTAACATATACCATTGTTAGTTTTCTGTCTTAAATGTTATCAGCATTTTTTATCACACACATAATTTTAAAAATCAAACTTCTAATTCACAACATATTTTAATTATATCATTTTTAAAATCAAGCACCTAGGTCATTTGACAGGTTATCTTGAGAAGAGGAGGCTCTGAGGTGACTTTATTGTGGCCTTCCAGTGTTTGAAGGGGCCCTACAAAAAAGCTGGGGAGGGATTTTTCAGGATATCAGAGTGACAGGACAGGACCAGGGGGAATGAGAAGGAGGTGGGAAAGTTCAGACTGGACATGAGGAGGAAGTTGTTCAACATGAGAGTGGTGAGAGCCTGGAATGGGTTGCCCAGTGAGGTGGTTGAGATCCCATCCCTGGAGGAGTTTAAGGCCAGACTGGATGAGGCTGTGGCCAGCCTGATCTAGGGTAGGGTGTCCCTGCCCACAGCGGGGGGGTTGGAACTGAATGATCCTTGTGGTCCCTTCCAACCCGGACTGATATATGATTCTATGATCTTCTCCAGATTACAGGGGGCCCAGATGGTATTCTTCTTTTAATTCCTGTAGGATACCTGAGGTTTAGTTATAAAGCTGGGGAAGGACAACTGTTCTCTCATAAACATTTTCTGTTTTACCACTTTGGGATTTTGCCACTTTCTTTCAGTTTTGTTTTATTATACTAATCATATATGTAAATAAAACATATTAAGTAAACTCACTGAGAACAGTTTTCAGGCACAAAAGTGTCACTTTTTTAAAACTACTTTTCTGTTTCACAGATTTCATAATCCACTTCAGAAAATCACACCATCCTTTCTGAGCTACATCTCAGCCTCTTCTTTTGTCTCCTTTGTAACCTTTGCTGCAACAGCCTCACTGCCAATTAATTAACATTTTCTTTGCTACCACTTTGTCCCTGCAACCAGCACAGCACGGTGGCACAGGAAACAGGGCAAGCAAAGATGCAATCCAGTCATTGATTGGCACAGGGGATTAACCATTTTGCTAATAGATGGCTGTCTCACATGGCATTTATTTCTGTTCAGTTTGTGTTTTTGTAAAGAAAATATTTATATACATGGTTCATGTAATTTATTACATGTGTCTGTGTGTGTGAAATATATGAAAGTTATTTATGGTCTGTGTCAAAAGGTTATGAACAAATTGAATTTATGAAGAGGGATCACTATTCCCTTATGGTCATGGCAGTAGTTGTTTTTCATGTGTTTCTAAGAAAAATGAAGGCCCGTCTCAGTCTGTTTGGTGCTCACCAAAACTGATGGCTCTTCAGCTCCTGGCAGAGGTTCTTTAAACTGTGAGGAAAGACTGAGAGAATTGTTTCTTTTTAGCCAGCCCATTTAACCAAAAAAAATAAAGAAGACTGAGAGGGGATTTCATTGATGCTGATCAATACTTAAAACGTGGATATCAGAAGGATGGGGTTAGTCTTTCTTCAGTGGTGTCCAGTAACAAGACAAGGGGTAATGGAAACAATATGGAACATAAGAAATTCCATCTAAACATGAGGAGGAACTTCTTTAATTTAAGGGTGGCAGAGCACTGGAACAGGCGACTCAGATTGCTGATGGAATCTCCATCTCTGGAGACATTCAAAACCTGCCTCAACATGTTCCTGTGTGACCTTCTCTAGGTGAATTTGCCTTGGCAGGGAGGGGTTGTGCTTTATGATCTCCTACCATTCTATGATTCTGCAGTTCTGTGAGACTGCAATTCTGTACATAAGGTTATCTGGCACTAAAACATCCTGGGGAAGGAATTATGTTAATAATAATTGTATTCACACTGGATGTCTGGAAGGACACTGATTATCAAGCTATGCACAGACTGTTTTCTGTTGAATTTCTAGCCCATTCCAATAAGTTTTTCTGAGCAATCTGATTTTGTGAAAAATGACCCTGCTCACTGCAGGAGTGATTGGACTAGATGACCTTTAAAGGTCCCTTCCAACACAAACCATTCTATGATTCTGTATGGCAACATCAATCATTAATGAGAAGTAACTTCAGCCAGTAGACCACAAGTCATGGCACCATGCATGATCACTGTTTTCACTTACAGGAGACAATCATGTGGAAATCTGCAGGTCTGTCCATATCCTCTCATTCTGCTGCAAGGAGTTCTCCATGTCTGGATGTGGTATCCTAGGATAAGGGTTCTTATGTTTTGAGAGAAAGAGAGAAGTACATGTTTCAGAGAGCATTCTTCTCCTTCTGGGACAATCTCTGGAGCACATTCTTGAGGCAGGTGAAAGAGCTGTTGGGTAACACACAAAGTCGCTGGATAGCACAACACAGCATCAGTTCCTCTGGCTGAATCTAAGGCAGGGAAGTAATAGTTTTCTTCCCAAGTAATTTTCTTTCAGCTCTTTTGGTATGCCAGGAAAATGGACAGGACCTCATCAGACTCTAAAAAACATGGTGATAACTTGGATATTCATCAATTAAATAAATAACATGTTCCACATAGTCATATTAGGTGTGCACAAACATTATCAAGCTATGCACAAAGCCTTTTTTCTTGAATTTAGAGTTAATTAAAATAAGTTTTTCTTTGCATTTGCATCAAATGTTCTTCCCAGAGAGAGTGATTTGCCATTGGAATGAGCTGCACAGGGAGGCGGTGGAGGCAGCGTCCCTGGAGGTGTTCAAGAAAAGCCTGGATGAGGCACTCAGTACCATGGTCTAGATGACTGGCTAGGGCTGGGTGCTAGGTTGGACTGGATGATCTTGGAGGTCTCTTCCAACCTGGTTGATTCTGTGATTCTATGAAATCACAGGATCGAAGGATGTCAAGGATTGGAAGGCACCTCTGGAGATCTTCAAGTCCAAAGCCCTGCCAGAACAAGACCATATAATCTAGCAGAGGCAGCACAGGCATGCATCCAACCAGGTTCTGAAAGTCTTCAGAGAAGAAGACTCCACAACCTCTCTGTAGAGCCTGTTCCAGTGCTCGGTGACCATTACAGTAAAGAAATTCTTCCTTATGTTGAGGTGAAACTTCCTGTGTTGGAGTTTACATCCACTGCCCCTTGTCCTATCACAAAGCACAAGTGAAAAGAGCCTGTCCAACCCTTCCTGACACCCAGCCCCTATGTATTTATATATGTTTATTAGATCCCTCTCAGTCTTCTCCTCTCCAGATTAAAAAGGTCCAGATTTCTCAGCTTTTCCTTATGAGGCAGTGGTCCAGTCCCTTCATCATCCTCATAGCCCTCTGTTGGACTTTCTCCAGTGGATCCCTGTCCTCCTTGAACTGGGGAGCCCAGAAATATTATTTTTCTTCTAACCCCATGCATGACAGGGCAGATATATTGATACTGTTTTCACATTAGAAGTTGCTTTCATAGAATCATCACTAAATATTAGCAAGACCTCTGCAGGACATGCTAGCAGGTTTCTTAGTGCAAATTTTGTTTATTAAATGTATTTTTAAAAATGAAGAAAAATATTTGTTTCAAATTGCTTGTTAATTATTAAACCTTTAGAATTTTAATAGAAATATTGAAATTGAGCTAGAATAGTTCTTTTTATTTTATAACCAAGACATATGCTTTTAACTACCCTACAACATCATCTATTGCATAGCAATTACAGACAATGCAATGGCTTAACGTGTTTACAAAGCTGGTCAGACATGGTAAACAATCAGCAAAAACTTTAATAGCATCAGATTAAATCCTGAAGTTATTAGTTCATTTTCACTTGTAACTTACATGTATAAACATTGGTGGTAGTGATTGCAATGAGTAGGTGATGACCTCGAGATTTCACCCAGCACTAATAGATTTAGTCTGAGGCTCTTCTTTGCTGTTAGACACTAACATCATCAATTAATCTGAATGTTTGCTTTAATATAGTTCTTTTATGACTGAAGTTTGAAGATATTTCCTCAAAATAGATATATTTTAGTGGTTTAATCTCATAATAAGTATTAAATGTAACCTGACAATATAGATTAACAGACAGAATGGTTTTAAGTTAATTTGCTGAAAAATTATAATTACTTCTTTTTTAATCAGAGCTTGAGTTCATGACAAGGGGAAATTAACATTCTAAGTATGAGCAAATCCTTATTTCTCCAATTCAGAGAAAATTCCTGTTCATTGTAATCTTGTCTGAGTGAGGGAAGGATACTGATTTCACTGTGGTAAATATAGCATTCATAAAAAATATGTGTTTTTTTTTGCTGTTCCTACCAAGACAGCTAATGCTCAACATTGCACTTCGTCCAAAATTGGTTTTGCCAGAGCATGCTAATGTTTATAAGTACCAGTACCCAATTTGTAAAGAATCAGGCAAAATCAATTTTTGGTTACTGTAAGTCAGCTTATTATTTTTTTTTCCCTTGATTTTCCAAAGGTTATGACATCAGGATGTTTGTATCTCAGCTGCCAGATGCATAAATGATCAAATTAGGGGAAGCAGGATTTTTTTTTTAACTTTCAAATTTATCCAATAAATTATTATTAAAGAAGTGCACAAGAGCAGACATCTTCATCAAATCAGAGAATTGTTTTGATTGGAAAAGATCTCTAAGGTCATAGAGTTCAACCATCAACCTAAGACCTCCATGGCCATTAAAACCCGTACTGTGTTCACACAATTCTTGAACACTTCCTGAGATACTGACTCCAACACATCCCTGGGCAATATATTCTAATGTCTGGCCATTGAAGAGCCTTACATTGAAGAGCCACTCACACATAAGAGATCTGGGTTCACACCAGGTCTGAACACTTGATAATCAGCACATAACAATAATAAGTTTCTAAAAGAAAACTTGATTTGTGGACTGGTGTCTGTCACCATCCATTAGCTATCCCAAAGCTTTACATGGAAGAAGTTTATCACAGAAAGTCATTAGCATTTTTTATTATTAAACAAGTTTGACTGTGATTGAAATATTGTCTCCTTGCCTTCAGGGGTTGTTTTTTTTTTTTTTTTCTTTTAACATATGAGGAGTAGATAAAATCCATACTCTATTATGTAACTCCAATTACTCTAATAAGTCTTCAAACTGCAGGTGGATTGTAAGAGTATTTTGGCAGAGCATTCAACATGTTGAGAAAACCTGTTTTTCCTGCTAACATTTTCCTTGCCAGTGTTTGTGGTGACTGTCACAAAAAAACGCAGGGAATAGGCTGATGAGAGAACCCTTAGAAATCAAACCATATGAAGAATTTTATTAAAATGCATTGTATACTGAGTCCAGTTCTCTGGTGTTCCTCCCATCACATGGCCACTGCCATGTGGATTTGGAATTACCAAAGCTGAATGCTGGTAATTTCTATGCCAGCATGGTTATAATGCGCAATGGCTAAGTCAACACAGGCAGCCTATCCCACATTACAACCCCAAAGAGCTTGGGGTGTCTCTTGGACCCTTAAAAATGTGAAATTGATGTTTTAAACTCCATCCATCTGGGACAGTTGTCACTCCTCAAGATGCCAACCCTTTGTGCTCTGCTGGTATCCCTTGGCTATCAAAAATTGACAGAAGTCATGTCCAACTAAAGCAAGTAAATTACCATTGCTGGGAGATGGTGTACTGCCATTCCTCCTGGATCTGGAGTTAAAACTGTTTATAAAAAGCCCTCCACTGGTACCCAAGGTGCTGGCACAAGGAGAACATTAAATTCCTCACACACAGCAATTTAGCAGCAGTTCACGTTTTAAGAGTTTTGAGTTATCTGGAAGAGCTTCTCCTGCCTCTTCTTGCTTTGGCTCTTGGCTGGCACAAGCAGCAAACCAAAATGCTTTTAGACATCAGTTTTCATGACATTTAAGTTCATGTTCTGTAACAGTACTCCAGACTTATTTTTTTCCACCCTAAAAGCCTATCATTTTAAAATACCTCATATATATGTATGTGTGCAGAGGAAATCATATACATACATAATCTCTTTGACTTGAAAAATAAGAAGTTGTATATATACATATCTATGTGTGTGTCTGTGTATGATGCCACCTAATTTCAACTACAAGGAAAGTTTGTCAGCATTTTGCTGCAGATAGATGTGGCACAGAAAATGGAATATCACTCACCATCTGGAGAGGCTCAACCCACACTGGCAGCGTTAGGTTTGGACACAGAATTCTGGTGTGTGATCCCAGACCTTTAGCTAGATCTGTCAGAGGCATGTTGTCTAGTTTTAGCCAGTATTTTACACTCATCTGGCACCAGTATAAGGGCTCACGCAAGGTGAAGAGCAATAGAAAATTAGTCCTACCAACCTCAATCAAAGTCCAGGGAAGGGAAAAAGTCATAGTTCATTGGTGGAGTTCTGAGATAAGTAAGCTTTTTATAACTTAAAAATGTTCTGGGACATGCCAGTGTAATACAAAAGAGATCTGGTACAGACAAGAAGAAAGTATATAATACAAATAAAAACATATGGAGACATTTAGAAACAAGAAGAAATTTGTCTTCTACGAACCCCCAAACACACACTTCTCTGTTCTTCCTGCTGCTTGCAAGGAAAGGGTGGTTCTGGGTTTTCTCTCCAGATGGAGAGCTCAGTAGCATATTCCTATTCCAGCACTTCTTCCAAAACTGCCATGTTATTCCACTTTCTCTAACACCTGCTACAAAATATTTCTGTCTCGCTCAAGGTGCTGGGGGACACTGGCACCATCAAAGGTTGTGCCCAACAGTGAAATCATCGCTTTCAAAGCAAGCAATCCCCACTGACCTTGCATTACTTGCAGAAACTATTTCGTGGACATTGTCCAAGGAACTGCAGCAACGAAAGAGGTGCTGACACCTTGAATTCAGTGTAAGGGTAGGATTCCTCTGGCCAGCCTTTATTTCACAAGCCTCTGTTTTGTGATACATAATGTTTAGAAGATGGAGTGCTGCTGCTGTTGCACCTGTGGTAATGGATGAGGAGGAAGCTTTTCCAAGCCTCACACAAAGAAGTGCATTAAAAATGTAAACCACACTAGCTGTCACATATTTTCATGTTCAGGTGGCTTGTTGGGATGTAGCCTACTGTGACACCACAAAATCTATTGCATACATCTGTGCTTGTTTAATGTCATACGGCTTTCATTAAATGTGCTGGCTGAGGTTCTCCTGTCCTTCCAGATTCTGCTTGGTTCATGCAGACCACAAATCTCAGTCTAGAGCCTTCCTTGCATTGCTTCCTGTCAAGCCTGAAAGTGCCTAGATGTTCTTTTATCTCCCCTCGAATAACAGGGTCTACAAAGACCCATGGACAGACTTGGAATTGACACAGCTTTGTGTCCATCCATGGTCAAACCATATGGTCCAAAAATGGTCACATTCAAAATGTGTGGCAGAAAGGAAAGATGTGTTACAGATGCTGAATAGGCTGTCAGACACCACACTCTGTGGCCTGCCTTCCACTGTGAGCACGAGGTGGGAACACTGCAAGACCAATGCAAAGTGTATGAAGTGCCACGGAGATATAGCCTCCTTAGCTTAAGCCTTTTATTTTTCAGTATGAATCACAGTAGTTTGTCCAGGATAGGAGGGAACAGGAAGGGAAAGGGGAAGGGAAAGGGGAAGGGGAAGGGGAAGGGGAAGGGGAAGGGGAAGGGGAAGGGGAAGGGGAAGGGGAAGGGGAAGGGGAAAGAACAACCACCTAGTCCAACTGCCTGACCACTTCAAGGCTGACCAAAAGATAAAACATCTCACAAATGTCCAAAAGCCTCTAAAGGTTGGCATCAAGCATCTCTCTAATTCTAGTATTTGGCCGCTCTGTTAATAAATACTTCCCAGTATGAAGTCCATTTTGAATCTCCTCTAGTGCAGTTTTGACCTATTTCCATATATCCTATCACTGGATATTAGAAGGAAGAGATGAGCATCTCTTCCTCTATGTCTTCTCTTCTGCAAGCTGCAGAGATGGACGAGCTTCTCCCTCAGCCTCCTTCTCTTCAAACTAGACAAGTCTCGTGTCCTCAGCCACTCCTCACAGGACATGGCTTCCAGCACTGTCACCACTTCTGTTGCCCAGCTTGGTGATTTCTGCCTGGAGGGCAGAGTGCAAGATGCTG
The DNA here is from genome assembly GCF_015220805.1 of Pogoniulus pusillus. Lineage (NCBI taxonomy): Eukaryota > Metazoa > Chordata > Aves > Piciformes > Lybiidae > Pogoniulus > Pogoniulus pusillus. The sequence continues at coordinate 39,108,252 of NC_087309.1, forward strand.
TATATGATGTTTATCTCAAACTGGTAGACCTGCCAAATTGTAGACCAAGAAGGACCACATTGGAGCTTTTTTGGCAGCCCTCTATCTGCTTGTCTGGCAGTGCCTTCTTAAAAATGGGCATTGACCTACAGGAACACAACAGAGCTGCTCCAAAGGTCAAACATAAAGAGACTGTACTGAGCATGGTATGGGAAATGGTTAATAATAGATTAAGTAAAATAAAACAAGTTGGCCTGTTTTGCTCTCCAAAACTGAGACAATTGTTGGCAATACATTCACCACATTAAGGCACAAATTTCCCAAAGGAGCCTAAGGGCTGTATTCTTGCCTGCTATTAGTGGTGACCTGTACAATGACCTGTCACGTAGCGCAAAGCAGCCACACAGCTGGCTAGTGCTCCCCATGTAGATGAGGACCGTCTCCATCCTGGTGGCGCTTATTTACAGGTGTCAGCAATGAAGTGTGGGTCTACCACAAATACAGATTAACCCATCTCATGCCAAAGTGGAGGTCACATGGCGGTCATAGAATCATAGAATCATAGAATCAACCAGGTTGGAAGAGACCTCCAAGATCATCCAGTCCAACCTATCACCCAGCCCTAGTCAGTCAACTAGACCATGGCACTAAGTGCCTCATCCAGTCTTTTCTTGAAGACTCCCAGGGACGGTGCCTCCACCACCTCCCTGGGCAGCCCATTCCAATGGCAATCACTCTCTCTGTGAAGAACTTCTTCCTAACATCCAGCCTATACCTACCCTGGCACAACTTGAGACTGTGTCCCCTTGTTCTATTGCTGGTTACCTGGGAGAAGAGGCCAACCCCCACCTGGCTACAATGCCCCTTCAGGTAGTTGTAGACAGTAATAAGATCACCCCTGAGCCTCCTCTTCTCCAGGCTAAACAGGCCCAGCTCCCTCAACCTCTCCTCATAGGATTTGTGCTCCAGGCCCCTCACCAGCTTCGTTACCCTTCTCTGGACATGTTCCAGCACCTCAACATCTTTCTTGAAATGAGGGGCCCAGAACTGGACACAGCACTCAAGGTGTGGCCTGACCAGTGCTGAGTACAGGGGAAGAATAACCTCCCTTGTCCTACTGGCCACACTGTTCCTGATGCAGGCCAGGATGCCATTGGCTCTCTTGGCCACCTGGGCACACTGCTGGCTCATCTTCAGCCTACTATCTATCAGTACCCCCAGGTCCCTTTCCTCCTGGCTGCTCTCCAGCCACTCAGTCCCCAGCCTATAGCACTGCTTGGGGTTATTGTGGCCGAAGTGCAGAACCCTGCACTTGGCCTTGTTAAATGTCATCTCATTGGCCTCTGCCCACCCATCCAGCCTGTCCAGGTCCCTCTGCAGGGCTCTCCTACCTTCCAACAGATCAACACCTGCTCCTAGCTTGGTGTCATCTGCAAACTTACTGATGCTGGACTCAATGCCCTCGTCCAGATCATCAATAAAGATATTGAACAGGACTGGGCCCAGCACTGATCCTTGGGGAACACCACTTGTGACTGGCTGCCAACTGGATGTGGCACCATTCACCACCACTCTTTGAGCTCTCATGTTCTCTGCTGGGGGGTTAAATACAATGAGGTAAATACAGAAGGTCTTTTAGGCCCCGTGAGATAAATACTTTAATAAAATACATTGATTTGGAGAAATTAACTCTGGAATTATTCCAATTTTCCTGAAAAATGGCCATTTCCACATTAACCATTTCTAGATACTGAACAAACCTTTATTCCACTGGTAAGGGATGTGTGTAGCTCTATGTTTCCCACTCACAGAGCAACACAAAAAAAGTCAAGTATACGATTTTTTCCATCTTGGATATTAGATTCTTCAGGACTTCGACCACCCGACAGAAATTTTACCCACACGGTATGAAAAAGAATTCGAACAGTGACAGTAGCAGGAGGAGGGGGGAAATGTTTTTATTTTTTTGTTTGTTTGTTTTTTCTAACTTGGTGAGGTTTTTTGTTTTCTAACTTGGTGTTAACTTAATGATATGTGACACTGCTATCAGTGCAGCGCAATAAAAATGAAATGGTACCCAATGTGCACAGACACTATGGAAATTTCAAATGACAACAGCAACAGCAAAAATTATACTTTCCCTTTCTTTTCCTATGCCCTTTGCATTAACATAAGGATATGTGACTTTGCTATCCATGCACTGCAATAAAAATTAAATTGGTGGCCAATGTGCCCAGACAGAGCCTTCAAATAAAACAAAAATAAAATTATACTCCTTTGCATCATGTAAAGGATACAGGAGGCGAGGCACAAATTTCACTTCCCTGCCACATCACAAATAATATGCAGGCTGAGAACCTATATTTCTTTCTCATCATGAGGGAGGGAAAAAAAAAACACCATGTGTTTCGGAACTTTTTTTTTTTTTTTTAATTTCTCTTCATTTTATAAACACTTAGAAAAAAATGTTTTAAAACAGTTTCTTATAATAGAGTCATTGTGTTTATACATTCTCTAAATGAATGCTTTTTTGGTAACATGTTTGTGTCTAACATTACTCACATAAATAAAAAAATACAGTCATTTTATGGGATAATAGGCAAACAGACATCTGCATGCAACATTTCCCTCATTAGATGTTATCATGTTAGCATATTTTTATGAGTTAGCTAGAAAATATAATGTGCTGATTTGAAACCTTCTTAAATTTAACTTATTATGTATGTTAACAACCCAAATGCTTTAGTTATGCTTGGAGAATTGTTTAATAAGGGAGTAGTTAACAGTGCTGTAGCACAAGGCAGTGTGTCCTGAAGGAATGTGCCCAAACACACTGCCGGAGCAGGAGCAGCTGCTTCCTCACATATGATCAGTGAGCTTCTGATGGTCCACAAGTCCTTTCTTTGAGGCCATGGGGAAGTTTTCTGACTGTCTCTTTTTTTTTTCTTTTTTTTCCCCTTTTAGTAGTGATTAAACCACTTTGCAAAGAATTAGACTTATATTAGGTGCCTCAGCATTATTTTTCAACTCTGTTTTCATCATTAACACAAAGATGCATATATTTTGCTTAAAATAGAATCATAGGATTGTAGAATTGGTTTGGATCATAGAATCATAGAATCAGCCAGGTTGGAAGGGACCTCCAAGATCATCCAGTCCAACCTAGCATCCAACCCTAGCCAGTCAAGAAGACCATGGCACTAAGTGCCTCATCCAGTCTTTTCTTGAGGGTAAACTTCAATTTGCTTAAGAAATTATTTCCAAAGTCCCCTGGGCAGCAGTCCTTGGGAACAAAGGGGTCCAGGATGGTTGGACCTACTTTAAACAGGAGCTCTTGAAGGCACAGGAGCTGGCAGTTCCCATGTGCCGAAAGATGAGCCAGCAGGGAAGGCGACCAGCCTGGATGAGTAAACAGCTCCTGAAGGAATTGGGGGAAAAAAAGAGGGTGTATCACCTCTGGAAGGAGGGGAAGGCTTCTCCTGATGTGTTTAAGGAGGTAGCCAGATTATGTAGGAGAAAAATTAGAGAGGCTAAGGCCCAGCTAGAACTTAGGCTGCCACTTCTGTGAAAGATAACAAAAAGCACTTTTATAAATTTATCAATGCTAAAAAGAAGGGCAAGAAGAGCCTCCACTGCTTACTGGACCAGGAGGGGAACACTATAACTGATGTCGAAGAAAAGGCTGAGGTCCTGAATGCCTTCTTCACCTCAGTTTTCAACAGTAAGGAGGGAGGAGTTCAGGGCAGGTGGCCTCTTGAACTGGGGGATGGGGTCGGGGAGTGGTGTGTTCCCCTGGAAATTCATGAAGATTTAGTTCAGGACCTGCTGAGCCATCTGGTCACCCACAAGTCCATGGGACCAGATGGGATCCATCCCAGGGTGCTGAGAGAGCTGGCAGCTGAGCTGGCCAAGCCACTCTCCATCATTTTCCAGCAGTCCTGGCTCACCGGAGAGGTCTCAGGAGACTGGAAAATGGCCAACGTGGTCCCCATCCACAAGAAGGGTCGGATGGAGGAACCTGGGAACTACAGACCTGTCAGCCTGACCTCAGTGCCAGGGAAAGTGATGGAGCAGGTTATCTTGGGGGTGATAAGAGCACACATGAGGGATGGCAAAGGGCTCAGGTCCAGCCAGCATGGGTTTAGGAAGGGCAGATCCTGCCTCTCCAACCTGATCTCCTTCTATGATCAGGTGACCTGCTTGGTGGATGTGGGGAGGCCTGTGGATGTGGTCTATCTGGACTTCAGCAAAGCCTTTGACACTGTCCCCCACAGCAAACTGCTGGCTAAGCTGTCAGCCCATGGCTTGGATGGCAACACCCTGTGCTGGGTTAGGAACTGGCCGGAGGGCCGAGCCCAGAGAGTGGTGGTGAATGGTGCCACACCCAGCTGGCGGCTGTCACTAGTGGTGTCCCTCAGGGAGCTGTGCTGGGCCCCATCCTCTTTAACATCTTCATAGATGATCTGGATGAGGGCATGGAGTCAGTCATCAGCAAGTTTGCAGATGATACTAAGCTGGGGGCAGATGTGGCTGGGTTGGAGGGCAGAAGGGCTCTGCAGCGGGACCTTGACTGCCTGCACAGATGGGCAGAGTCCAATGGGACGGGGTTCAATAGCTCCAAGTGCAGGGTGCTGCACTTTGGCTACAACAACCCCATGCAGAGATACAGGCTGGGGTCAGAGTGGCTGGAGAGCAGCCAGACAGAGAGGGATCTGGGGGTGCTGATTGATACCCACCTGAACATGAGCCAGAAGTGTGCCCAGGTGGCCAAGAGAGCCAGTGGCATCCTGGCCTGCATCAGGAATGGTGTGGTCAGCAGGAGCAGGGAGGTTATTCTGCCCCTGTACTCTGCACTGGTTAGACCACACCTTGAGTACTGTGTTCAGTTCTGGGCCCCCCAGTTTAGGAGGAACATTGAGATGCTTGAGTGTGTCCAGAGAAGGGTGACGAGGCTGGTGAGAGGCCTTGAGCACAGCCCTACGAGGAGAGGCTGAGGGAGCTGGGATTGTTTAGCCTGGAGAAGAGGAGGCTCAGGGGTGACCTTATTGCTGTCTACAACTACCTGAGGGGTGGTTGTGGCCAGGAGGAGGTTGCTCTCTTCTCTCAGGTGGCCAGCACCAGAACGAGAGGACACAGCCTCAGGATGCGCCAGGGGAAATTTAGACTCGAGGTGAGGAGAAAGTTCTTCACTGAGAGAGTCATTGGACACTGGAATGGGCTGCCCGGGGAGGTGGTGGAGTCGCCATCCCTGGAGCTGTTCAAGGCAAGATTGGATGTGGCACTTGGTGCCACGGTCTGGCCTTGAGCTCTGTGGTAAAGGGTTGGACTTGATGATCTGTGAGGTCTCTTCCAACCCTGATGATACTGCGATACTGTGATACATCCAGGGATTGTGACTCCACCACCTCCCTGGGCAGCCCATTCCAATGTCAATCACTCTCTTTTTGAATAACTTCCTCCTAACCTCCAGCCTATACTTCCCCCGGCACAACTTGAGACTGTGTCCCCTTGTTCTGTTGCTCGTTGCCTGGGAGAAGAGACCAACCCCCATCTGGCTACAGCCTCCCTTCAGGTAGTTGTAGACAGCAATGAGATCAGCCCTGAGCCTCCTCTTCTCCAGGCTAAACAACCCCATGGATGGATTATCAAGTCCAGACATTAACTCAGTATGGCCAGTTCACCACTAAATCACATCTCTCAGCACCATTGGGGAGGTCACACCTCAAATACTGGGTTCAGTTTTGGGGCCTTCACTATGAGAAAGGAATTCATAGAATCGCAGAATCATAGAATCGTCTGGGATGGAAAGGACCTTCAAATGTCAAAATGAGGTGCTAGAGACTGTACAGAGAAGGGCAGTGAAGCTGGTGAAGAGAATAAGCCTGGTGAGGAGAGGCTGAGGGAACTGAGATTGTTCAGCCTGAGGAAGAGGAGGCTGAGAGGAGAACTCATTGCTTTCTACAACTCTCTGAAAGAAGGCTGGAGTAAGGTGAGGGTTGGTCTCTTCTGTTAGGTAATAAAAGGAGAGGAAATGGCCTGAAATTTTGACAGGGGAGATTTAGGTTGACAGTTAGAAACAACTTCATTCATGCAAGAGTGGTCAGACATGTGAACAGGCTGTCCAGGGTGGTGGAGGAGTCATCAGCCCCAGAAATGTTCAAGAAAAGTGTGGACATGGCACTTTGGGACATGGTTCAATGGCTATGGTGGTGTTGGGTTTATGGTTGGACTCAATGACCTTAGAAGTCTTTTCCACCTGAAAAGGATGATTCTATGATCTACATGTTTTATAAATGTCTCCGGGGATGATGATTCAACCACTGCTCTGGGCAGCGTGTTTCATGTCTTGACAATGCTTTTGGGAAACTAAGTGTTCCTCATGGGCGACTTAAACCTCTCTCTGGAGAAACAAGTCTGTTTCCTCTTGTTATGTCTTTTGTCCCCTGGGGGAATAGACTGACCCTCACCTCACACCAGACTCCTTTTAAAGAATTGTAGAGAGCCTCTCCTCAGGCTCCTTTTCTCCAAGTTGAACAGTCCCAGTTCTCTCAGCCACTCTTCACAAGACTTGTACTCCAGACCCTTCACCTGCTTTGTTGCCTTTCTTTGGTCATCCTGAGCCCAAAACTGAACATGGTAGCACCCAGAGTTGCCCAAAAGACCATGGGTTGAGGTTTTTTTTCAGAAAATCTGGGCTATGCTTCAAAACAGTAACAGTAAATGAAAACCATTGGCCTGGAGGACTCAGAGCAAGGAACTGTTCCAGTTTAATAGGATGTGACTTCATCTTCAAGCACTGCAAATGGTTTAACATGTCACAACTGTCATGGTTAAAAACTCTCATTGGAAAAGGAGGAAGGAATGAAGAATGTAAGCACTGGCAGCACCAGTGCAAGGAGCCAAGAGCACATGAGGGGATGAGGGTATCTGCTGGTTTCAATTACATCATGATGAGTGCAGCCAAAAAAGCAAATAGGAAGGGATCAGATGAGTTGATAATCTAGCCACAAAAATGAACAAATGTTCCATCTCTGTCACATCACACTACAAAAGTAACAGGCAAGCCAAGCAGTGGAGACAAGAAACTACCAATGAAGTGATTTACACATTGGTCAGTCTCAAATGGTCTGCTCTGAACATAATTTAAAGTCTTTTTTTTCTCTAGGATTGTAAGAAGGGAATGAATCCTCCAAACCGTTAATGCTTTCAGCTGGGTTTGATCAAATTGTTACATCCCTCCATGCCCAGGCTCTGAAAAATGAATACATAATTGAGAAAGTCTCTCTTCTAAAATATTTCTTAAATCCAACAACAAAAGAGTTTAATCAGAAAGTTACTCCATTTTCAGGGATAGTTCTGCCACAGCTGTTTAGATAAAATGACTGGAAATCAGAGCTACAGTCATTTAAATAATCTGTTAAAAAGCTATTACGTTTCCCTAATACTAGTCATCTTTAAATGGCTCTTGGGTTGATTCATGAACAATACATGAACAGTACATGATTCACATGGGCAATTTTTATTAACCACTTATCACACAAAAAAAAGAAAAGTCAGACTGAGTGTAATCCATTGTAGGTTGCAGAATTTTCTTATTTATTTTTCATTATTACTATTTTTTAAAATAGCATGCATTTAGATTCAGCTTCTCATAGACTAAAGTTGACAGAGAAGCTGGTCCTACCGCAAAAGATCAAGAAGCCATCAAAGGCTGAAAGATATTATATAGATAATTGCAAGGATCTTGCTGCAGTCCAAGTGATTTTGAAGTTCTGTAATGACTTTTTGCTATCAGAAACTGCCAGGTTTAATTGAAGTCAAAGCTTGCTACTTAATCATGAGATCCATGAGTGTATAAATATTAGTGCTGCTGCTAAGCAATGAATTGCCTTAGTATTAATTAGGGGTGAGGGGGGAATGTTCTGCACTGCTCTAAGGGTATAGCATGCAGTGGACTGTGCTGAGAGGTGCATTGGTGTACTTCCAGGAAGCATCATGAAATTCCAGGGAAATTGGGAACTTCTACTTTTAATTCTGTTTCTAAATGCCTTGATTTGGAGTTTGGGCAAGTTACTTTCTCCTCATACAACCGTTTCCTTCTTGTCCCAGCCACAAGGTGTAGATTAGATAAATCATTATCCACCTGACTGGGATACTACAAGGGCTAAAAATTTCACCACAATCTGAAAATATAACATTTAAACTGTTCAATAATTCCTGTAGTTTGAAGTTCAGTAAAATATATAATATGTGAACATTAAGGCAGTCACCTAGCTCTGGTGACAAACTTACCCAGTCTTATTATGCACAGCCATCATGGGGGTGACTTTAAAGGAAGAATAAGTGCTAATTACCATTTTGAAACAAAGAATACATTGCTGGTTGAGCAACATAATCAAAATCCAAAGTATTGTTTCTGCTGTCTTATAAAAGAAGTTGGATTATGCAATTCAGTGCTGAAGTGACTTAGATCTGCTTAAAGAGTTCTAAATTATGGTAAGCATTTAAACTGATAAGCAGAGATTTAATATGGGCCACAATAGGATTAATGAATAAATATCAGGGTCTTATGTTACCTATTTACAGTCACATTTAAAAGTAGAACTGGAGCTCTTAGTTACACTGAGGTTAGACTTCATGCCGGACAGTAAGTAATGAAAAGAGGTGTCTGCAGAGCATCTTGAGGTGAAGAAGTCTTGGGACACCATTTTTTCAGTCCTGCAGATTATCTAGTGAAGGTTCATTCAGTTTTCAAGGCTTTGTGGAAACCTTAGCACACATTTTAGCACAAGGAATTCTTACAACTTATTACCCATCATATTTATTACCCACCTTAATGGCCTGAATCTCTGTCAGGTTTAGACTGGATGTTAAGAAAATCTTCTTAACTGAGAAGTAGTCAGGCATTGAAACAGACTGTCCAGGGAGGTGGTGGAGTCACCACCCCTGGAGGTGTTCAAGAAATGTGTGGACACGCCACTTGGTGACATGGTTTAATTGTCATGGTGGTCTTAAGTTGACAGTTGTGCTCTAAGATCTTAGAGGTCTTTTCTAACTGAAAGAATCCTACAATTCTATACCCTGAGGAGATGCCTCAGGTGTGAAAAATAGTGTGGTTAGCATTCTAGGCAAAAAGTATTTCTAGAACACATTAAATTTTAATGCATCCCAGTTGTACTTGCTTTTGGAAAACGACATTTCTTTTATTGTTGAGTTACTCAGGCCCATAATCAGGTCCTTAATATGTTCAACAAAGCACTGGGATACATGAAATATCTTGCCAGATAATCCTCTTTGGAATCCACAGTTTAGTTATTAAGTATTCCCTTCACTAATCTCTGTAATCCTCTGTTGATATAGGTCAGTAAAACAGTGGGTAAACCCTGTATGATAAAACTAACTCTAGATTTTGCAATCATTCCTTTTGTATTTTATGCTTTTTTTTTTTATCTCAGTTAATCCTGCTCCTGAAGGGATGTGACCAGCATTGCAGGTATTGCATGTGGCACCTCCCAGAAACCACAGGGAAGCTCTTGACACCAGCATGTCGACCACAACTTAAGATCCATCAGCAAACTCACACATCCTCAGAAAATTCATTCAAAAGTGAAGGCCAGGATTATATGCTGTTTGATAACTGAGATGACATTAGCTCCCTAGCATTTGCAGCCACTGGATTAGCATTCAGTGTTAAATTTTCACTATGCAATGAAAGTTAACAACGCTGGGTTTATATTGTCTCCCCACCAAAAAATGGAGTCTGTTTTCTCCTTTTGATTACAGTTCATTTAAGGGAAGAATGTTAGTGCATGGCTTGGAAAATGTTTCTTGTGTCTTTAGCTGATAGAACACACAAAACGTTTGAATAGGCCCATTTATTTGAGCAGACATATTAAATAATACTTTAAATGTGAGCATGGGTGTCATAAATTTTGTAGTCTCTTTAAAGACAGATAAATCTGTGCATTTAAAATAGTCTTTCTTCAAAGCAATCTTTTCCTTCTTTTTTTATTTTTAAATTTTTTTTTCCCAAACAGTCATAAAGGAAACTCTGAGTTGTGCTGCATGAACAATGCCAGCATCATCATTTTAATGTTATCCATATGGGCTTCTAATAATAGATAAGAGGCTACATTTGTATTGTATGTCTTAGAGACATTTAAAATCTTGATAAGGAAAGGCTGATTTCATTGGCCCCACAGTTAAAGGAAAGCAGACCCTAATTAAAAGAATTCTGTTCTGAATTAACTAGTTTGACATGTGCTAATTGACAGTTCCTGTGAAATGGTTCTAATTAAAGTCAATATGTCTTTTTCAATTAAAAGGAAATTAAGAATATACTAATATACATTAACAACTTAATCTGCCTTCAATATCCCATACATCAGCTGCTTTTTTTTTTTCCTAATGTTATTGCAGAACCATCTGACATGCATCTTCTACTGTTTGGTTATGGTATCTCATTATTACTCAACAAGAACGCAAGCACTGGTGGATATCCCCGAGAGCAAGAGGAGAACCTGCCTGTGCTCCACGCATGCAGTACTTTATCTCCTGCCTGATAAAAGGTGAAGTCACCTTTTCAGACAGAAGGAAAACAAAAAAAAAAGAGGGGGAGAAAAAAACACAAACCACCTTTTCTCATGACCAGAAATCTCCTTATTAATGTCATGCTGGGGGAAGTATCAACAATCACTCAATGAACTCAAACTTCTAATAGAAGCCCTGGAAGTAACAATGCACTGCTGGGCTTCTCTTTCATTATTTGGCCCAAGGAAAGGCAGAGTTTTGACTTTTGCAAGTCATCTCTCACGCTGTGTTTTAGAAGGGAATGTGGGGCAGAGTTCTCTGGTGGGAATGCTTTTAATTGTATATACAAGAGGAAAATAGAAAACATGCCTGCTTGGTAGAGCAGTGTTGAAAACCATCCCATTGTTGTTGCTGGAAGTGTGACGTGGCTGTTTATAGCCGCAAAATTAAGCATTCGAATATGCAGTTGATTTTTTTGCTACCAATTCCAAGACTCTACTGCTACTGACTTTAATAACTACAAGAGTTCCATTAAAAATATTGGTCCCCACACCAATAAGATCATTGTCTTGGATGCATGGTGAGATGGGCAGAAGATTAACATCTGATCATGTGGACTGTACTATTGATTCTTCACAGCTTTTATTTTCTTGTTTGAAAGATGATAATGAAAAAAATCATCTGATACATTTGGGGGAGAGGAGAGTCACTGAAAGAATAGGCAAAATAATTGACTTAAAAGGTAGAGAGTTGCTTTAAGAAAAAAAAAGTCTGTCTCATATAGGCTGCGAAGAACACAATCTCACTTCTATTACAAATTTTGTATTTTAGGGAGCACAACTTCAGCAATGAATATTCACTCTGCTGAATTTATCACAAAGAGAATATATTATCTAGCCAGATTTTACCAAAGTTTGTCTTTTCTCCAGCAGACTATAACATTTTTTTTAATCATAACAAAAACATTTTGCCTTTTTTTTTCAAGAAGAATGAAAATTCAACAAATAATCATTTGCTTTCACCTGTGATAATAAGAGATAAATTAAATGACAGATAATAGAGTTTTATACCTCCAAAAACTAAACTAGAGGGTTATTCAGAGTGCACTTAAAATTCAGAAACCATATAAAATGCTCTGGAAAGATTTGGGAGTTGGAATGAGGTGTTGGGGTTGAATACTTTTTCTTTTTTTAAGTAATTGGATTTCCTGTTGAAACTTATATTCATTGCAGGAAACAGCTAATATCCAAAATATTTCACACCATCAAAATAAAAATTAACACATTCTGTATTATTGTCTGGTTCTGTTTAGCAGGAAGCCAGATTTGCAGGATTCTATGACCAGATTTTGTATAGGCAGCTACTTTATCTTTGCAAATGTCAATGGAAAATTTGAAATTTTGTCCCAAAGCATCTACAAAGCAGCTCACAATGACTCATCTTGAAGCTAAAACTAGCCTTCTCCTTCAGCACTCCTAAAATCATATAGGCCACTCATGCAAAATTCTGGGCCTGGCAAGATATTTGGGCCAAACATCTTGGCTAGGTGAAGATTTTTTGCCAGCCATCATGAGACCAAGGACTTCAGATTTCCTCCCTAGCTGCCCTTGCTTGTGCTGCTAGTGGGTCCCTATGGCTCTGAAGATGATCAGAGGGCTGGAGCACATCTCTACAACGACAGGCTTCAAGAGCTGGGGCTGTTCAGCCTGAAGAGGAGAAGGCTCCAGGGAGATCTTAATGTCACATTCCAGTACCTGATGGGGGCCTGTAAGAATGTTAGAGAGTAACATTTTGCCTGGGCTTGTAGCAATAGGATGAGGAGGAATGGATTGAATCTGGAAGAGGGAAGATTTAGACTGGGTATTAGAAAGAAGTTCTTTACAATGAGCTCAGTGAGGCACTGGAACAGGTTGCCCAAGCAGGTTGTGGATGCTCCCTCCATAGAGGTTTTCAGGGATGGGTTGGACAGGGTCTTGAGCAATCTGGTCTAGTGGAACTTGGCCCTGTCCATGGCAGCAGCGTTAGAACTAGATAATATTCAAGGTCACTTCCAACCCAAATAATTTTATGATTCTATTACTCTAAAGAAATGTTTTAAAGGGGAAAATAATTCAGAAAATCTAAAGTAAAGGAGCAGCTGAGATACAGACCTTGAATGGTGGTGGTTACCAAATGGAGTCAAATACCGAACTGCTCTCGAAGCATAAAGTTGCATTAAAGCTCTACCTGACCAAACCAGGTGCTAAGTTAATCAAGCCCTAGAAATATCCATATTCTAAGGAAAAATACTTGTAATTTATAATAGCAACTAAAATAATTTTTTTCCTTATACTTTAAAGACAAAGAAAAAAAAACCACAGTGAACTGAACTGGCCTCCTTGATGCTCTACATCTGTGTCCATTGTAATATCTTCTAATATCATATTATCTCAGCTGGGGACAATATTTTCAGAGATCATCTATATGTGTGTCTAGAACTATAAATTACTCACAGAAACCACTCTTTTCTCAGTGGAGGATTTTGAATCATTGCCTCATTGTGGTGCTAGTGCAGATGCACCACTAAAGATGTTCAACATATCTCTAAATAAGTAAATAAACAAACCTCAGGGTGGGGACCACAGAAATTCTGACTACTTGTGTTCATTAAAATTCCATGGTACTTTGCACAAGAGGTATGCTAATCCCAGAGCCTAAACTGAGTTCAGTTATTCCTCAGACTCTAAAAATGTGCTTTAAAGAGAGTAAGGCTACTTGCAAGGTTTAGTTTATGGACTTAGGTGATGGCAGCTGAGCAGTTTTCTGCCTGTCTGAATGAAATGTTGCTTGTTTTTCCACTGGCTGCATTATTCTTAATTCTCTCATCTCCTTTCCCTGTGGCTTTGCTGTAAACTACCAGGAACATATTTCATATATTTCACATTTCAGCTGCATTTTGTGTATAAGGACAAGGACAACGGTATGTGGTGCACTCAGAAAATCATATTCCTCTTACTCCCTCTGCTAAGTTTGTTTCAATATTTCAACTCCTTGGTCTAAAAGTGAAGAGAAAAGAGGGAAGAGGATGAAGCATAATTTTAAAAACACTTGGCTCAAATCTGAAAACACTTATGAATGAGTTCCTCTTGACTCATAGAAGTAGTCATACTGCTTTGGAAAAGCCACCATTCGCTGGAACATGTCAGTGCACTGAAATGCACTAGCATTTCCAGGATGTGTAAGAATTTTCTTCTCATGATCCAAACATCTACAGTGAGGTCAGTGCTCACACAGATAGTCTCAAAAGCCACAGGGGCTGGTAGGAAAAGAAACTCCCTATCCAGATAAAAATACTGCTTTATTTAAATACTTTGTTATTAAATTGTCAGAGAAGACAAAACAAAAATAATTAAAAAAAGAAAAGTAGTAACCTTGTGAATTACCTTCCTGTGTATGAAGTTCTAGGCTACTCTTGATGGAGTTTGATGATCATGAAAATCAGAACCACAATAAGACCCAAAAAAAACTCAAACCAAAAATGAAACAAAACCTATGAGCCTTCCAGAATGCAGCTTTCTTTGCATTTGTGTAAGTAATTAGTGAAGCAGCCTTACTGTTTATATCCAGCCTAGCTAGATAGGAGCTGTTTATGTGGGGAAGGAACTGCTGTGTTCTTGGTGCAAGCCAAGCGCAGCCTATAAATGTTAGAGTCCAAGAAAAAATTTGTCTTGGCAATAAGTCTGCTCAAGAAGCCAGCATGTGGGACACGGGATGGTGTGGTCTGTCAAAAACCTCTGGTTAGGAAGTTTATTTCTCCTTAAGCGTCTGTCCTTCTTACCACTTTTCCTCCTTCTTCACTCCCCAGCTCTTATTGTATGTAGTCACGTTTTCCTAGCTGTGAATGCTATACAAGTCATTCTTGTGAAATACTGTGAAATCATGGAATGTGTTTGCTTTTGCTATTAGAACAGATAAACATATTTTAGCATGGATTTGCTTATGAGCTGAAAAACAAAGTGGGGTGGTTTTAATATCTTGCTGGCTTTGCTATTGAGAACACTTGGCCCCAGGCAACCTCCATTTACATGCCAGGCCCCACATCTTTTCTATTACTGTTAATTGAATTTTCTACATTTCAGTGTTCCTGATCCTGACCCCTTATTTTTTTCATGCGTTCTTTTGTACTCGGTGCATTAATTATTTTGGCATTATCATCAATGCTATCATGCAAATAATTAATTCTTTTTAAGCCTTCCCCTACACTGATGGCAAAAATTGCTTAAAGTTGGTGAAGGCTCTGTCCCAACTAGTTTTACACATACAGGTAGATTAGTATAGAAAACAATCATGGCTAAAAATATATAGCAGTTTCCATTTTAATTTCCTATATTTTATAGAATCATCAAATGGCTTGGATTTGAAGGGACTTTAAAAATCATCTAGTTCCAATATCACTGTCATGGGAAGGAACGCCTTCAACAAGACCAGGTTGCTCAAGACTTTGTCCAACATGGCCTTGGTTTAAGTGTTCCAATACTGAACCACAACAAGTGCTTTATTCAAAACAACTAGCTGAAGATAACTGAAATTTGGAATGGATCAACTTTCCAAGAATGCTTCCTTCCTTCCACTATGACAGAGAAATCTAATTTGAACTGTGTCTTGATTTAGATTCTGACAGCTGCATTCATATGATACTGAGTGCACAACCAGGGAAAAGTGGGATGAGCACTTGCACAAGTGAGACAGCTAGCAAATGAGGAACCAATGGAAATGAAGTGGAAACAGGTAAGGAAGACTGTACCTGTCCTGATTATCCTCTGAAATGTGTTTGAAGGATCAGAAGAGCTTCTTGTAAATCAAGAAAGAAGCGGTCTCACTGGGATGCCCTTGAAAGTATTTGGTGGCTCCTCATGGGTATCAAAATGACCAGCCAAAATTAGAAACTGGTTTGGATCCATGCTACCTGAAACCACAGTTTATTTAACCTTTGCAACTTCATGGGCAGCAATGTGACTCTTCATGAGCAGAAGCATTCATAGAATCACAGAATGCCAAGTTGGAAGGGACTTCAAGAATCATCCAGTCCAACTTCTTTAGGATTCAGTTCTGTACAAATTCACCTTAAGACATTCTAGTCCTGATCTAGCACAGACAATCAGATGTAGCCAGATATCGCACCAGAATTACCTTATTGAATCATAGAATCATTTAGTTCAAAATATCTTCAAGATCTTCAGTTCCAACCATAAATCTGACACTCCCAAGTCAACACCAAACCACATCCATCGGCACTACATCATCATGGTTTATAAATCACTTCAGGGGTGATGATTCAACTGCTGCCTTGGACAGACTGTTTCAGGGCTTAACAGCATTTTCAGAGAAGAAATTGTTTCTCATGTCCAGCCTAAACATCTCCTGGGAAAACTTGAGACCATTTCTTCTTGTTCTGTCTTTTGTTCCTTGAGTGAATACCTTTTTTTAGGGCATAGTAGAGAGACAGAAGATGTCCCCTCAGACTTTTCTCCAGTCTAATCAATGCCAGTTACCTCAGCTCCTTCTCACAAGACTTGTTTTCTCCAAACTTTTCACAAGGTTTGTTGTCCTTCTCTGAACACTCTCCAGCACCTCAACTTATTTCTTGCAGTGAGTGGCCCAAAAATGAACACATTAATAAAGGGTAATATATCACACCAACATTACTTTATGAGCCAAGGCACTCTGAAAAGCCCAAAGCAAAGTTTTTCTCCAAGGCCCTCCATCATTTTTGCTTACACCCAGGGAAGATCTGGTTAAAAACTGAACCCACAGATGTGCATAGTCTTCATGATAGCATGCCTAACAGCTGGTAATGAACAAAGTTTGTATTGGTGCCTATGGTTTGGAAAATAATAGTCGAAGTTGCTAAAGATCATCTCATGTCTGACATGACAGGACACTTTCATTTATGTGAAGTCCCAGTTTTTCTCCTTGCCATGCATGTCTGATTGCTATACCAATGCACACTGAAGCAACAGGGTTTGTGTAGATGCATTCATCTATCTGTGTGCCATACATTAGAAGAGTGGGTTGTCTGATCCATCTGTGAAGGAAGAACATGATGAAGTGCTGCAGAGATCAGTGATTGAGTCAGGCAGAGCCCAGTAAGAGTGTATGATGTACTCTGTAGAGAGTACTCGTGTTTCTGGTCTCAGGTGACAATAAAACTGGCAGCAATGAAAGCAGAATGACACTGCAACACTCTCTCAAATGTGTAGGCACTGTCACAGAAATTGCACCTGTAAAAGACTGTTAAATTTTTTTTGGTGGCTAATTCAGCTTCTGTTCTGGGGACTGGAACAGGGTGCCCGGGGAGGTGATAAAGTAACCACCCCTGAAGGTTTTTAAAAGACATTTCAATGACGTGCTAAGGGATTTAGACTAACAGTTGTGTACATGGAGATGTTAAGTGATGGTTAGACTCCATGATCTTCAGGTCTCTCCCAACCAGGTAATTCTATGATTCTATGTATCCATGACACCCAGAAGAGAGACCATGTTGGTGACTGACATGGGTTAAAATAGGCAGTAGGTTTCAAGCACAACTCACAGTCTGCTTTGGAAGTTGGTGGGAGAGTTTTCGCAGACTTCAGAGGCTGTTTGGTCAGTGCTCAACATCTTGTGAGAGCAGATCTCTGTACAATACCAGAACAACCAGGAACAATCTCTAAGTACCAGTATGTCCAGCTCTACAGCTGGGGATCTCATCCCCAGCTTCAAGGGACAGCTGATTTTTGAGGTTACACCCACCTTTTTGTTAACTGAGCAGCTTCACAGACACTCATTATTTCTGAAAACAGGCACCTAATTCCTGTGGTAGGATATACATAAGCAAGTTTAGAAACTTCACTGCAAGGCAGCAAACACAAAGGAAAAGAAACGTACAGGAATTCAAGGGAGGAATGGGTGTCCTGAGGAGAAAGTTCTTTGGTGTGAGAGTGCTGGAGCCCTGGAGCAGGCTGCCTGAAGATCTCTGGAGAGATTCCAAAACCACCTGAACATTGTGATTCTGAGTAAGCTGTTGAGGGTGACCCTGCTAGCAAGGGGGTTGCACCAGATGATCTCTAGAAGTCCATTCCAACCCCTACCATGCTAGGCTTCTACGTGATTCTGTGATTTCCATTCTGCCGGTGCAATTCACCTCAGCTATACCAAATGCTAGTCTTTCTCTAACCTCTGTCCTCTTAAAACCATGGGAATACTGTAAGAATATTATGGGTTTTTTTTTAGTGGAGAAATGCCACACATCTATAAAGCTAAATGCCAATATAATCTCAAAAGCACCTGATTAAAATGTTGTAGTGGAGCTTTGTCATGTTCTTCTTCGGGTAGCTGAGTTAACTGTTATGGCCTTGATCCATGAAATGCCTTCCCAAGATGAGAAAAGCAGCCCACTGACATCAGCTAAGTGTGCATCTGTCTATGCACAGATCAGATTGCCAGACTGGAGCCCTGAAGTGGTCTTAAAACATGCCTAGATGATGGTCTTACACGAGACCTCTTCCTCAGCTCAGTGAAAATCAATGGGGCTGCTGGATGGAATGAAAAATTATCCACATGTGAGAATGGGGAATTTCCAGTCTGACCTTCCATGTTCCACTTGGTTTGTGTGTACACTTAATTGAAAATGCAATGTAATTTTATATTTTATAGTTTGAATCATATAAAATCAGCATAATTTATGCAGGATCCCACATGCCTGTTAAGTAGTCAGAATGCTTTTCATGAGGAGAAAGCATCTACAAAGACAGATCTGAGATATCTATATGTGTATGCGTGCAACGAGCAGACGAAATTTACTGAGAATAACTTACTGGGAAGAAACTCTTCTAGCTGTGACATTTTACACCAGTTTTCAGAGCACAGGAGAACAATTTTTTTCTACATATCAATAATTAAGAGGGATTTTTGGAATTTGTTTCATTCCTTTTCCTGATGTGGTGATTCGGTTTTGGGTTTTGGAGGTTTTTTTGTAAACATGAAATTACAGCTTGGTGGGATGGTGGAAAACATCATCCTGTGGTCTTTAAAAGGCCAATCTCAGAGATGTAAAGTGACACAGGAGCAGGTAAAGGACTGATGTTTGAGAAAGTGCAGACAGATGAGCGTGTGATGGGAATGCTGGAGCAGGAACCAGTCTGGTTTGCAATACAGAATCACAGAATTAACAGGTTGGAAAAGACCTCTGAGATCATTGAGTCCGACCTATCACCTAACACCTTCTAATTAACTAAACCATGCCATCCAGTCTTCTAAACACCTCCCAGGATGGTGACTCCATCACCTCCCCAGGCAGTCCATTCCAACGCCAATCACTCTCTCTGTAAAGAGCTTCTTCCTAACATCCAGCCTAAACCTGCCTTGGCACAGCTTGAGACTGTGTCGTCTTGTTCTGTCACTAGTTGCCTGGAAGAAGAGACCAACTCTCGTGTGGCTACAACCTCCCTTCAGGTAGTTGTAGAGAGCAATAAGGTCTCCCCTGAGCCTTCTCTTCTCCAGGCTCCACAGATGCTGTGCAGTGTTTGTTTAGGTTGGTGTGTGAAAGATGAACCCTCACAGCCTTTCCATCACCATGGCTGTGATTAAATCATCACCTGCCTGGGATGGAGCACAAGATGTGCTCAGTTTGCAAGCAGCTGCCAATCTTTCAGCTAGCTGATTTATAGGTTGGAGGATGATGCATCCCTGTTTTCAGGGTTCAGGTGAAAGATCATACTCTGACAAATTAAACTGGAATGAAAACCAAGTCCTTTCACAATGTTTATATTATAGCTTCCTCCTTATTGTAGAATCATAGAATCCCTGCATGGTGAAGATCAGAAGGGACCTCTGGAGATCATCCAGTCCAACACCTCCAGCTAAAGCAAGGTTGCCCACAGCAGCTTGCCTAGAATAATAACATCTAAGTGGCTTTGGAACCTCTCTAGAAAATGAGACTCCACAATCTCTATGGGGAGCCTATTCCAGGGCTCTGACATCCTCATCACAAAGAACTTTCTCCTTCTGTTCAGGTGGAACCTCCTGGATTCTAGTTTGTATCAACTGCCCCTTATCCTGTGACTACTGAAGAGTCTCGTCCCACTCTCTTGATTATCACTCTGATGTCTATGCATAGCCACACAAGTTACAGCTCCCAAACCTGGTCTTGTTTCTCACCACTGTAGAGCATACATGCTTGCATGTTTTGCTCTTGTTTCTTGAAAAAGGACCTATTTATTGCCAATGTATTTGAAGTATCCATTAATATATTCCAGTACGAGCCAATGTGTCTTCATGGATGAGATGTAAGTCCCACTTAACATGGTCTATGGAAAACATCTGCAGATTTTAATTAAACTGATGCATTGCAACAAGGGCCAAAGCTAAAATCTTTTAAACAGTA
This sequence comes from Pogoniulus pusillus, assembly GCF_015220805.1. NCBI lineage: Eukaryota > Metazoa > Chordata > Aves > Piciformes > Lybiidae > Pogoniulus > Pogoniulus pusillus. Next base: position 39,128,164 of record NC_087309.1, read on the forward strand.
GTGGGAAGGAAAAAAAGACAGAAGCATACAGACGAGCCATAGCCTAATAAATTAAAATGTCCTGAGAGCCCATATCCAAAGTAGATGCATGAGCAACTGCATTAGTAGAGACCAAATTGTATGTAGTGAAGAAAGTACTCAGGGCTTCTGAAAAACAATGCTATCAATCCTTTGCCAAAGTGCTGTCTGCAAATATCTCCATTTATTTTAAGTACCTTCCTTTTGTCATGGCATAATTTGCACAAATTATCCTGGCAAGCAAGATACCAAAGGAAAATAGAAGGGGAAAAATATCAAGAAATTATACTGATTCAGCTGATTTTTGAGATTTGCACCAGAGAAAACGGCAAAGTAAGGAAACAGACCACAATGTTTTCTCCTCAGTGCTAGAATATGGATCCTTGTAAAGTGTACATTATTACTGTAGAGAGTCTTGTGATTCTTCTCTGTATTTCTCTTTGCAGCCATAAGATGAGGGGGTGATCAACAGTGGGAAATGAACAGTCACTGCAGTATCAGATTGGGCTGTAATCTGTCATACTTGGAAACCAGTGTGAATAGCGTGGTCTTACACCCAGAATAAAAAAGGAACATTAAAGTTCTGATTGGGTAGAACAACTCCCAGATAAGAATAAAGCAAGACCACTTAGTTCTTGGCACATATTTAAAAGTATTTTGGCACATCACATAGCTTAAGGTTATACATCCTGTTAAATTTTTGCTGTTGTCTTTTTGCATGGTTAGTTTTTATTTTAAAAATAAAAAATGTAGCTGAATATTTGTGAATTATCAGAATTTCTAAACATTCATTGTCTTATAAATTGTAACTTACAGTAAATCTATTCTTATAGAGCTATGGTCCTTAGGAACTAAGTCCTTTGTTACCTTACTCTGATGGGGGAGGCACAAACCCTTTCCAGATTTCATCACACACCATCAAGCCCGGGAACAATTTGTTTTAGATCAACACGTTAAATATCTTTTTGCTGGTACCAGTTTTGAGTTAGAATAGCATTTATTAGTATGGGAAGAGGTTGTAATAATCCTATCTAGAAAAATTATTATACTCGATTGAGATATGTATCTTCCAAAAGAGGTTAATTACATGTTCCCTTTCTGCACCCCCAAAGTGACAAATTATTAAGTCAATTAATCAAAGCACGAGAAGGGGTCACCTTGACACATACTCTTCTATCAGCCCTATTGATGTCAACATCTGCATAGAGTAACTGCAGACCAACAGATCATCTACAGGGCAGGTCAGAGATTTCCACTCTGAATTCTCTGTATGGTGTTGGCTGTTGGAGAGATCAATTGGTCTTTTTGATCTTGTCACACAATAGGGCTCTATAGTTAGGGCTAACCTTTCTTGTAAGGAAAACATCCTTTTAACAACAATAGTTGTGCATTTACCTCTTTGTAGCCCTTTGTGTCCATATTGATTTGAGGCATTCATGACCTTAGCTGCTTAAGGAAAAGGAAGGTGATGTCCGAATGAAGAAATCTGCTAATTTTACTTTTAAAAGCTGCTCCACTTGCATCAAAGCAAAGATTGCAGTTGGCATCAATCAACAAGGTCATAATTTCACCTGGATTTACCTTCACGAACCTTTCCAGTGTTGCATGGCCTTGATGTGTAGACATAATTAATCATTTTTTCTCCCCATAATGAATGTGCATCTGTAAAATTATAATTTGTACATTATTTACATATATGCAGAAGAGAAAGCTTCGAGGAGACCTTATAGTGGCCTTCCAGTATCTGAATGGGACCTACAGGAAGGCTGGGGAGGGACTACTTACAAGGACTTGTAATGACAGGACAAGGCGTAATGGGTTTAAACTGGCAGAGGGGAGATTCAAACTAGATGTTAGGAAAGGGCTCTTTAGAGTGAGGGTGGTGAGACACTGGCACAGGTTGCCCAGGGAGCTTATGGATGCTCCTTCCCTGGAGGTGTTCAAGGCCAGGTTGGATGAGGCCTTGAATAACCTATTCTAGTGGGAGCTGTCCTTGCCTACATCAGGGAGTTGGAACTGGATGATCCTTGGGGTCTGTGGTGGAGGGTCACACAGGCCCAAATATGCTTATGCTTGCCTGGACATGTCTTTCTGCCAGGACCTCTGGTTGTAAACAGGTTGTGTAAGCCCTCACACACCCAGCTCATGTCTCCCTGGGGTAAGTCCATGTGATCCCCATATTTGGGATAGTCCAGGCAAGTGCCTTTTGCCCATTACGATAAGATTTGGGTGATGCCAAACTGATTGGCCATTCTAGTGGCCAAAGGACCCATTAATCTCGGCCCACATTCAATAAATAGGGCGATTCAGGTAAACAAAGTGCCTCTCGTCTCCTGCAACCATCCTCCGCTCACTTCTCCAGCTTCTTCATTGCCTGGGGCCACTACCTTTATCTGCTATATATGATTCTTTGTCCCACAGTACTTTGCACCAATCCTTGGGTGATCGACCAAGGCGTTCCCGGCCTGCCACCGCTCCAGCTCGCTGCATCAGCCCGATTGTGCCCGCGGAATCTTCTCAGAGCACCCCAATATCCAAACTGAACTATTAGCTCCATAAGGATTAAGTACGTGACTCTCACTCTATACATTTTGGGACCACAAAGACTGAGACTTCCAATTAGTGAGTAATTGAACTCTCTCGATTTGAGTAGCTAAAAAATTTCACTGACTTTACCACTTTACCAGTGTCACTTTATGCCACAAGACCCCCTAACCAGAATCTTTCTAAACCTCTACCAGTAGGGCTGGGTGCTAGGTTGGACTGGATGATCTTGGAGGTCTCTTCCAACCTGGTTGATTCTATGATTCTGAATTGGTTCATCCTGCTGTAAATAGACATTCTGTAAAATAGTTTCACTAACCGCGTACAAAGAATTTGTGTGGGTTAACTGTTGGACGTGGCACTTGGTGCCATGGTCTAGCCTTGGGCACTGTGGTAAAGGGTTGGACTTGATGATCTGTGAGGTCTCTTCCAACCTTGGTGATACTGTGATACTGTGATACTGTGTGATAAGTTTGGGGGAAATTCTCTTTGTATATATTATTAAATTATTTTTAAACCTTCAAAATCGGCCTCATATCTAACCCAAACGCAACCTCAAACCCCTCCAAAACAGGGTCCCTTCCAACTAAACCATTCTGTGATTCTGTGATTCCGATTTGTTTACCACAAGCCAGGAACTTTAGAAAGGGTCCCAGTTTGCCTAGCATCTCTCCTTAGCGTTCTTAGTATACTTAGTCCAGTACTTTGGCAGAATTTCTAAGAGGTTTCAGGAATGCAGGATCAAGCTGCTATCTGCAGCCTGAGGCCTCATACAGTGTCTCTCAGCTACTGTCATACATGAAATGATAATACAACCTTTTGAAACTTTCTCATGTCTTTGGGGAGATGCGTAGGTTCTACCATAAAATGTTATAAAACTTATCTTTATATGACAGGGACTTTGTTTTATACTGCTTGTAGAAATATCTAGCTGTAATAAAAATGTGTGGGACTCAACTCACCCACCTTTAACTGTCTAACATTTAGCTCCTCTCATCTAGAAGTATTTATTTCCCACCACGGATAAAAAAAGGGCAAGGAAACAAAGAGACACAGCAGAGCTGGTGTCTTGATTTCAGGTTGAGTCCCCAACCAAGTCCTCTTTGAAAGAGACTTCTCCAGCTTGGCTGGGCTACCACAATGTATTGTAGATGTCTTGCCTTCTCTTGTTGTCATTTTCAATGGCTCATTTTTTTCCAAAGATTTCATGTGTAAAAGGCATAGAAACAGAGAGTGGTTTGGGGAATATCAGTCAAGGGATTATCTAACATTTTGTTCCATTTAGACTGGAAAAGACCTTTAACATCAAATCCAAACATTAACATGACACTCGCCTAAGTCCACTGCTAAACCATGTTCCTCAGCACCACATCTATAGGTTTTTAAAATACCTCCCAAGGGATGATAACTCCACCACTGTCCTGGATGTAGTGTTCCAGGGCCTGACAACCTTTTAAGTGAATATTTTTTTCCTCATGCCCAACCTAAACATCTCCTGGGGAAACTTGAGGCTATTTCCTCTTGTCTTGTCACTAATTGCTTTGAAGAGACTGACTCCCACTTGGCTTCAACCTCCACTCAGGGAGCTGTAAGAGCCAGAAGGTCTCCCCTCAGCCTTTTTTTTCCAGGCTGAATAATTTCAGTTCCCACAGCTGCTCACCATACACTTGTTCCCCAGACCCTTCACCGTTTTACTGACCTTCTCTGGATGGACAGATTCAAGCAGCAAAACATCCTTATTGTAATAAGGGGCCAGAACTCAAGGTGTGGCCTTACCAATGTCCAGTACAATTCTTTGTGTGAAGAAAAGAGTGGAGGGAGTGAAGGTTATCATGAAGGAAATTATGCAGCACATCACAGAGCAAGTCCTCCATCCTTGTGAAAGAAAGCTTAAATCTGCCATACAGGCTCACAGCTTAACTATTTGATCAGTCTGAGAGCTTGGACTAAGGACAACCTTTGCTTTATTCTTTCAACATCTGTAGGACCACTTGGGAAACCCAAGTGAACAAGTTTCATCTAGTCTGCTGTTCAACAGCAGTGTGCTGCAAGCCATTCATTTCTGTCATAGAGAAACCAACAAAACTGCTGCCACCATATGGAGGCCACACATAAATTATTTTCTCCACTCCCAGCATCAAGGTTGAGAAAATTATTTCATTCTTTCTGGGTGGAAAAAGTGAAAAAAAAAATTCATCATTCATTAAAAAACTAAGTGCTACAAGTTAGTTACAGATACAGTCCTCAATATCTTTCTTTACTCATGACTGTTTTAGAAGCAGAATCAGATGCTTGAAAAAGTCTTTGGGGATAAAAAATATATAAAATAACCTAATTTTACAGTGTCTGGGGAAATCCTTAGCCCTGAGTTGATGCCTGTCTCTGCTTTACTGTAACTCAGATCTGTACATGTCTCCCCAAAGCTGACATCCAACCCCGTGTCTCCAAAAATGCACAGAGCTGTCTTCCATGTTGATGTTGTTTTATAACTGATTCAGGGATTAGGACTGATCCTCTGATGGTTTTTGGGTGAATGACTGAACTACTGGTTTATGCAAAGCTTGACTGTACTCCCACCCTGACTAGTTCCCTCTCACTTTCTGTCCTTGCTCATAATAATATGTTCTCAGTGAAATTAAACCAGCCTGGGACAAAGATGGATAAGCCACCCAGAAAGATGATGGCAAGTTTTGTCTCCCAGGACCTGCTCACACCTCTTACTCCCACTGTAAAATTACCAAATTGCTCAACGTGGGTGAGGATTTGGTCCATTTACACAATAATTTCCTGAAATTCTAGCACTGTAGGCATTTTATCAGTTGGATGCACTGATGTGTAGGTTAATAAATGAGGACAGGTGAAGACCCAGGCTGTAAATCAATGGCATAGTTTGAGTTACCAATCTTTTCAATGCTTATCACTATCTAAAGCATGATTTTCAAGAAGATGGGACCAGACTTCTCTCAGTCATGTCCAGTGATAGGACAAGGAGCAACAGGCACAAACTAAAACCTGTGGAGGTAGTGGAGGCCTGGAGTGGGCAGTCCAGAGAGTTTGTTGAGTCCTCTTCTCGTGAGAGATTCCAAACTGCCCCACACTGTGATCCTGGGCAAGCTGCTGAGGGTGCCTCTGCTTTATCGGGGGGGTGGGCTGGATGATCTCCAGAGGTCTCTTCCCATCCTCACCATGATGGGATTCTGTGCGAGTGGTCATTCTCACAGGAATATTGGCCACTCAGCTGGTGGTGTGCAATCAGGGAAAGTCACCCTGGGCACAGGTTGATTCTAGAAGTAGATCTCACTCCCTCAATGTGAAAGGAGGGAAGAAGGAGAAGGTTGTTTCTATGCAGTCTCAAAGATTACTTTGAGAAACAACATTAGAAAGTGTCCTGTCGAGTTATCCAAGTTTTGCGTCCCCAGCAACAAGGCACATCTAATTGGATCTATGAGAATCTCCTTCCTCCGTTCAGGAATAAAAAGTTTCAGTGTTTGTTTTTTGTTGTTTTTTCTTTCTCACCTAGGAAAATGCAAAGAAATGTGGAGCTTAGGTGGCCAAAATTTGAGAAAACTGTAAAGGATCTGAAAGGATTAGCTTGAAACTTTCTTCGTCACCATGGTAAATCATATTCAGTGTGGCACTTCCACCAATACAATTAATAAATACCACTCAAGCCAAGACACAACTTGAGGACAAAGAGCAGAGCTTGGCTTCTCGATGTTTGTTGGGCTTTTTTCTCATGAGCTTACGGAAGACTGTTTGCCTTCATGTTGGGGTGGCAGTTCAGCTTTGTTGTTGTCCAGACAGGGATGCTAGTGGCATTATTAGCAATGCCCTGTCACACTAATGCCTCTGAAACAGTTCATGTTTCCAGTATTGATGGTTTCAGGAGAAACTTGTAATGTTTTTATTCATCGTACCCTTCAGGCCAAAGGATAAATGTACAGTTGTTTATAGTAAGAGTCAATTTCTGTCCATGACAGCTTGTATTTCATATACATACACAGAACAGGTCAATTCTAGGCTCAGTAACAATAGCAACAGTTAAATTTGGAAGCAATTCAAGAATTTCAAGCTTAATTTCTTCATTTACTTCATTCTACCCAACTACATGCAGAGCACAAACCTACTAACTCTAAGAGGACTTCATAAGGGCAAGGAACACCTATCTGCTGAGGAAAAGCTGAAGAAGCTGGGTTTCTTGAGCCTGGAGAAGAGAAGCCTGAGGGGGTGACCTCATTCCTGTTGATAAAGATGTGAACGGCAGTGTTGTGAGGGCAGGGCCAGGCTCTTCTCAGTGATGTTGAGTGATAGGACAAGGAGCAACGGGCACAAGCTGGAGCATAGGAGGTTCCATGTGAAAGTAAGGAGAACTTTTTTACTGTAAGAGTGACAAAACACTGGAACAGGCTGCCCAGAGAGGTTGTATTCCTGTATGACCTGCTCTGGGTGATCCTGATGTGGCAGGGAGGCTGGATTAGATGATCTTCTCAGGTCACTTCCAAACCCTGGTGTTCTGTAATTCTATAATTTATCAAAGGTGAGTCCAGTCTGTACATCCTGCTGTCCAAAAGCAGAAAGAGTCAGAACTGCACCAACCATCACAAGAAGTGACAATGGCTCAGATGACAAAAACTCTGTTTTCATCAGAGTGAAAACTCAAGCACTTTTTAAGGTTTTCTTCTATTTTTAAGGGGTTATTCTTCCTGTTGGCATTTATCACCTACAGGTCTTGCCTCTTCGGGTAGCAGTAGGTAAGCTTCTCTCCTTCGGTGAGATTCTCAGGCTTCCAAAATATTTATTTGCTTTCTCTGATATTTATTCCCCCAACTTCAAACTCTCTTAGTGAAAATAATGGATGGAGATCTGAAATGGAATAAGTAATTGTTTGATAGCTCCTTGCTAACTCTTTAAAGCGCTGTGCAGCTGCCGATGTGTGTTTGTGCTGGCATCACAGAGTGGAGTCCTGGGAATAAGGAATCTGATTTCAGAGAAACAAGAGCCAGCTTCAAAGAAGTGAGCAACTCTCCCCAGCTGATAGAACTTTTACTGAAAGAAAACAACAATGAAGTAAGAAACACACCAGCAATATCTCCTGTTACTCCTCTGCAATCCTTTTCAAAACTTTCTTCTGGTTTATCTGATTATGCACTTCCGTTTCTAAATTCTCCCTTGTGGTGGTTTTTACCTTTTCTGTTAGTTTAGGTGTTTGATTGTAGATTTCAGTATTAAACCACATCACTTCAAAGCACATTATATTAGTTATTAAAAGTGTGGGAGGGGAGGGTAACTCATGCAATTGAGATATATCCTTGGAGTCCTCTCCAGAACGGAAAATGAATTTGAGATCTACTACACAACTTCTCTTTATGTCTATATCTGTATCTGCCTACCTATCTGTATATCTATCTATATCTATATATCTATACACATAAGAAAAACAGAGATGAAGGGGCTGTTATCCTCCAATTATGCATCTAGACCATAGGTTTTGTTTTGATAATGCTAACATATCTAAATCTTACAATTCATCCAGTTTGATCATAATTAGCCAGGAATGATCTGTCTGGTCAGGCTTCGGAACAGGCTGCCCAGGGAAGCAGTGGAATAGCCATCACAGGACATTAGGGGTTGGAAGGGACCCAAGAAGATCATCAAGTCCAACATCCCTGCCAGAGCAGGACCACACAATCTATCACAGATCAGAGGAATTCATCCAGACAGGCCTTGACAGTCTCCAGAGAAGGAGACTCCACAACCTCACTGGGTTCCAGTGCTCTATGACCCTTACAGTAAAGAAGGTTCCCCCCTGTGTTGAGGCAGAGCCTCTTTTGCTGCAATTTACACCCATTGCTCCTTGTCCTATCAGAGGGAGCAAGTGAGCAGAGCCTCTCCCCCTATTCCTGGTCAGCCTTCAGATACATATAAACACTTATCACATCCCCTCTAAGTCTTCTCTTCTCCAGACTAAAAAGCCCCAGGTCCCTCAGCCTCACCTCATAAGCCATGCCCTCCTGTCCCCTCATCATCCACATAGCCCTCTGCTGGACCCTCTCCAGCAGATCCCTATCCCTCTTAAACTGGGGATCCCAAAACTGAACACAGTATTCAAGATGAGCATGTGGACACTTCACTTCAGGGCATAGTTCAATGGCCATAGTGGTGTTAGGTTGACAGTTGGACTTGATCTTACAGGTCTGTTCCACCGAAGGTAATTCTAGGACTCTGTGACACTTTGTCCACCAAAACACCAAAGTATATTCGTAGTGTTTCAAGGCTGAAAAATACATGCTGTCAGAGTCTATGCTGAACATGTGTGCGTTTTGACATTTGCTTTTCAGACAAAGAATCATAGAATCAACCAAGTTGGAAAAGACCTCCAAGATCATCCAGTCCAGCCTAGCACCCAGCCCTGTCCAATCAACTAGACCATGGCACTAAGTGCCTCATCCAGGCTTTTCTTGAACACCTCCAGGGAGGGTGACTCCACCACCTCCCTGGGCAGCCCATTCCAATGGCAAATCACTTTCTCTGTGAAGAAGTGGAGAAGAAGCAGTCTTTGCAGGACGTAGTCTTCCTCCTATGTCTGCTAACATTGATTTGGCATCTTGCTTTAAGCAGAAGAAGTTCAGATTCTCACAGTTGTAAATCTACTCACTCCTACAGAGAAAATTCCTGGACTGAACAAAATCAATATATCTACACCACTTATGTCATTCCAATTTACACCATCCAGAGAGCTGTTTGTGAGCCGACCTCCCAACACACATTATAGATTCATGATAACATCTCTGCCTTTCACTTGCAGAAGATTTTTCCTTGTTTTCCTCTTAACTTTCCAAGCACAATTTCCTGACACTAATGGGTTGGGATATTTCTGTGGGAAGGCTCTGTGAAAGTTGTTCTTTGAGCAGGGAGAGAGCAGCACCAGTTCGTTTAGGTATTCTGAGTGTATGATGGATGAAATGTCAGAAGTAATTCCACAGGCTGCTGATGTTTAATCCCAGAGGACAAATGCTGGCATTTGAAATCCCACTGCAGGTTTAATTTGCCCAAATGAATCCCTGCTGCAGCACCTTTTGTTACTTTTGCAAACAGTAATAAAATAGAGCTGACAAATTGTAAACCAAGAACAAAGGGACAGGAATTATTAGGTATCATCCACAACTAAATTCAGTGGTAAATTTGTGTCGGTAGAAAGAATTTAACTAGGAAATACTTGCTCTAGTCCCAAAGACTTAAGACATTGAACACCTTTGCACCACTTAAAAAACTTTAATGGTATCTAAGGGCACTCAGGAATCCCCTTGATGCTGATCCAATCTTGGGGGTGTAAAGATGATGGGATTATTTCTCTGAATTTGAGAATGTGAGATAGTGACTCTGGCACCAAGGTTTTCACAGCAGTAAAACACTACATAATAAAATATAAAAACAAAACACAAACAAAACAAAAATAAACAGGTCATCATCTCACTCCTAGGGTTACATTAAGGGGCTGGAACCAGCCACAGAACCACTTGATTGGAAAAAAGACCATAAAATCACCAAGTCCAGCTACAACCTAACATCTATCTGTGAAAAACTGTTAGACTATGTCCCTAAGCACCTCGTTTTTTAAATACCTCCATGGATGGTGACTCCACCACTTCCCTGGGTAACATTCCTCAGGAATAGGAAGGTATAAATGGCCAGAGGAATCAGCAATAATAAATTAGAGAAGAAAAGACTATGTAAATGCAAATGCAAATCTAATTATACATTTTCTGCAGAAAATAACTAACTATTGACAATAGTGCCGTGGTCTAGTAGACTGGCTAGGGCTGGGTGCTAGGTTGGACTGGATGATCTTGAGGGTCTCTTCCAACCTGGTTGATTCTATGATTCTATGATTCCCTTAACTTCTGCAGTGTCCCAGAGACTGAAGCCAATTACGTAACTCTGGCAGTTATTTTAAGATCTGCCTGCCCTTATTTATTTCTTAATAAATGAAAGAAGTAAAAAGAAGAACCTAGCTCTGATTTTCAGAAGAGCTTTCTGGTCTTGCAAGCATTACTATATATCTGGGTGGGAAAAAAGTTTGGTCTGAGCTTGCACTAAATGCACAGGTGGAGAATTAGGTAGCCCTCTGTTTCTCACAACACATTACTGGTCTACAGCTGTACTGTAGAGACTACTTCCACCATCTCACTCCTATTGCAAGTGGGAAATCAGGTCCTCAGAGTTGTGGATTGCCTCTTATGATAGCAGCTCCAACAGACCTCTGCAACTACCTGAAAGGAGGTTATAGTGAAGACAACGTTGGCCTCTTCTCCCAGGTAACTAATGACAGGACAAGAGGAAATGGCCTCAAGATGAACCAGGGGAAGTTTAGGCTGAATATTAGGAAATATTTCTTTACTGAAAGAGTGGTGAGGCATTGGAACAGGATGCCCAGGGAGATGCTGGAGTCAGCATCAATGGAGATGTTAAAAAAGAACCAGCCAAGTAGATGTGGAACTCCACTAGGTCATGGAGGTGTTGAGTAGAAGGTTGGACTTGATGACCTTATTGTTCTTTTCCAATATTCATGATTCTATGGTTCTATGATTCTATTCAACTCAGCTGTGTGGTCAGCTTGAGCTTCTCCTTCTACTAATTTACCAGGGCTGAGTTTTACTTATGTTGTAAAAAAAAAAAAAAAAAGGGATGGAGGGGTGGGGGGGAAGGCCAATTTAAGAAGAATACAAATATCAGATAAGTTTGAAAAATCACTATTCCATGTAAGCAATTTAACAGCTTCTTCCTTGGAACAGCAACGACACAGAAAAATAGTTATCTGTTGATTTTTTGTTTGTTTGTTTTTTGTTTGTTTGTTTTTCTATAAAATAATGCATAAAGGTCCAGGATAAAGAGATACTTCACAAAGTTCTTGACCAGATAAATGTTGGCACACAGGATTCACTTGGTATTAACAGGCAAACTGTTCTATAAAAGGGTTTGAGATCACATTCTACCCGCTCTAGCTTATGGATATTTTCCTTATGCATATAGATGTCTAATCCTTTCTGAATCCTACTAATCTCTTGGCCTAAATTATACCTACTAACAATGAGTTCAACAAGTTAATTACAGCTTTTGTTTAAAAAAAAAAAAGGGGGGGGGGGGGGGAAGCTTCTTTGATTAATTCTTTCTCCCACTTTCTGGTTCATTAAACTTTGTTTCTTAGTGGATAAAAAGAAGAACCTGGTTTACCTTTTCAGCATTATGCACTGTCTCAGTGCTATTATATCATGTCCTACTCATATTTGTCAGCAGAACAGTCCCAGACTCTACCATTTCAGTTTCTATGAAATCATGTGAATTCTATACTGTTTTGTCAAGCATAGTGCATGTTGTGTGGGTCAACAGAAGGCAGTGAAATCATACCACTGTGTCATCTCAGTCCCAGATTGTGCATGCTTACGTGAAACAGCCTTTAAATAAATGACAGAAATAATCCTGGGAGAAGAGAGTGGAACCAAAGGGATGCCCTGAGCCCTGGAGTCATGCTCCCTTTCATCTTCACTGGCTGACTTGGCAAATCCTAGATCCTCCCTTTGACCACAGACTTTTCCCTAAAGGGTGGGAAACACGGGTTTTGAGGCAGAAGGGGAAATGGGACCCACGTGTCCCTCTTCCTCTGTGACTGCTCTGACAATAAAACTATTGCATTATGAGAAGGAGGCAGGCACTATGGCTTTCTATCCCATCCTCCCAACGTATTTTAACAGAAAACAAGTGATTTCCTTCTCAGATCATCAAGAATCAAAACAAAAAAAGAGATTGTAAGACCTACACTCATAACCTACACTTAGTAGGTTGGACTACTAAGCAAATAGATGTTTCTATCATCTGGTTTAGACCCATTTTGAGGTGCTAAGGAGGAAACACAGGCTGCTCATTCAGCATTTTGTGTTGCATGCTGAGAACCATCTGTAGCAATATCAGCCTTGGAGGCACTTCAGTCCCGCATCACTTTGGTGACTTCAGAAATCAGTGATCCAGAGCCTGCCTCTCATGAAGAGATCCTTGGACATCCCTGTCCTCTTCTTTAGGAGCAGAAGCAGTCTAGACTGCCAGACACTTAAAAACATCAATAAAAATCAACCTCTTCTGTAGATTTCAAGGGACTAGAGGCAACCAAACCCTCAAATCCAGATTTGAGACCCTATCAAGGAAATAAAGACCATTGGTTTTGGTGCAATTTGAGTGCCACTAACATGATTTTTACTCTGAAAACATTTTCTCTTTGTGACAGTACCTCTATACTAAGCTTCACCTTGCCATATTGCACTTTAGCAGGAAGCAAAACACTTCCTAGTGTTTGACACATAGAGTTCAGCTGGAACTCTTTGTAATTACTTACACACTTCTTTCTAAACATTATGGCTTTTTTTTTTTTTTTTTTTTGAGCAACAGGTTCTCAGTGGTGTTGTCATCAGTCACAGTAGCAATTTCACTGTAAATTTCAGAACACCAACATTATGGGAGTTGAAAGGGGCCACTGCAGATCATCCAGTTCAATCCTACTGCTGAAGCAGGCTGACTCACAGCAGCTTGCCCAGGACCAGAAAGGCCAGTCTCCAGAGAAGGAGACTCCATAACTTCTCTGTGCAGCCTGCTCCAAGGCTCCAGTGCCCTCACAGCAAAGAATTTTCTCCTCCTGGTCAGGTGGAACTTTGTGGGTTTCACATTGTGCCCATTGCCTCTTGTCCTGGCACTGGGCACCACAGAAAAGAGTTTGCCCCCATCATCTTGCCCTCTTTAAATATTGCTTTTGAGAAGATCCCCTCTCAAACTGCTCTTCTCCAGGCTAAACATCCCCAGGGCTCTCTGCCTTTCTTCCTCATACAGATTCTCCAGGCCCCTCAGCATTTACATAGCCTTTACTGGACTCAATGCAGTATTTTATTTCCTTTCTTGAACTGAGAAGCCAAAAACTGGAACCAGGACTCCAAATGTGGCCTTTCCATGGCAGAGTATAGGGAAAGAAAAATCTCCTTCAACCTGCTGGCCACCTTCTTCTTCATGGAACCCAAAAGACAGAATAACAGAATAACAGAATTACGAAGGTTGGAAAAGACCTCTGAGATCACCGAGTCCAACCTAAAGACCATTGACCTTCTTGGCCACAGTGCATACTGCTAGCTCATAGTGAATTTGTTGTACCCCAGCTCTCCCAGATCCTTCTCTATAGAACTGTTCTGCAGAAGATCAACCCCTCACCTCTACTGGTGCAGGGGGTTATTCCTCTCCAGGTGCAGGTCTCTACACTTGCCCTTGTTGAACTTCATGAAGTTGCCCTCTGTCCAATCTCTATTTTGTCAAGATCTGGCCAAATGACAGCACAACCTAAGTGTCAGCCAGAACACATAACAGAAGTAACAAGAACTTCTCAAACTCCATCGAAACACTGCAACATCAAGCAAAGTAGCATATCTCTGTCAGTGTCCATCAATAAGTGTTTTGGATGTCCCAAACCATCATATTTGCAAGGATAACTCTACAAATACCAAGAATATTGGCTTTGGATGAGTGTTTATTGAGCTTTTTTGAGTTTTGTTGATTTTCAAATCCCATTTCTAGTTTTATTTATGCTTTCAGTTGGACTTAGGGTGTGATTAAAGGAGTTAGTTGGTCTATGCCATCACCTAGCTGGGAAGATCAAAACCAAGATGCAGTTTGACATTCAGTTGCATTGTGACACTGAGTTACTAAGTTTACCTTTGAGCCTGCTGTTGTGGTAGATGGGAGATGCTGGAGGTTGCAGATTGCTCCTCTAGGTCAGTCCTAAGGCATGTTGGTCTTGGGATCTGGTAAAAATCTGTGAATCAGGGTCTCTGAGGCTCTGCTTGAAAAGCAAAATAGAGGTTTGTCGTTCAGTGAGCAGTTATCGATCAGAAATTCAATGTTCATACACTAAACATCTCAACTGCCCTTTTTTTTTTTTTCCCCAGTGACCTTTTCAACAAGGTGGAGCTCCTTTCACAGCAATGACTGTCAGTGAGGCACATTACAAGAGGAGATGCGAGGAAATACTTGTGAGACGGTTTGTTCTTGGCTTACAATGGTGTGTAAACTCCCATAGCTCTTGTGTCTTCAAAGTCCCTTGCAAATGCTAAGTAACTATCACTCTAATCCCCATCTTACAAAGGCACATCACTTAAGGCTTTAGCTACAAGCAGGCATGGTTTAAAATGCCTGTTGGCATGCCCTGGAAGCCAAACTACACTAAGACTCTCACAACACAAGCTTTGGAGAAGCTGCTCCAGGGTTGGTAGCATCAGGTGATTCTCGAGCATCTCCCTTCAGGGGACTGAAGCACTATGAACAGCTTGAGAGAGCGCCCAACATGTGTGTCAGAACAATCAGAGCAACTTGTGGAGGACTCCAATCCCATCCTTGCACTCGGATCACAATAATTCAATGAAAACTACTTTTAAAATGTCGCTATTGATTTAATTTAATGAACTCCATCACTTAGTATCAGTGCCATGTCTACAAATTACAGCATTAGTTCTGCAGCTGTTGCTTGCAAGGTTGACAAGCACATTATCTTTATTTTTCTCATAATTACCTACAAACCTCAACTATCCTGGAAAACATATTTTATTGCAGAGTACTTCCTAATGGGTCATGTGCACCAGGGAGAAAAATGCTTCTATGTCAATAGAGAGATGTGTTTTTTTTCTGTGAAGATGACCATGATTGTAAAGTAATCCTTTGAATACTTCTGACACAACATATGTATCCAACAGAGCAAATCCATCTCACACAGCTGACAAGCACTTCACTGGAGACCTCGATCCTGACAGCTATGAGGGTCCATTTCTGCTGATGACCATCAAAGACCAAGTCAGGCAGGTGACCTGTGGACAACCTGATGGAGGAATTTGTCCGTGGGTTCACCTGAAGCCTCTGGGCTGCTCCAGTCATCCTCAGGAAATTTTCTATATCTCCAGGGGGTTGATAATGAGGCATTTTTGATCCTGTAAAAATCTGTGAAGTCAAAATATGATGTCCAGTCACCCCACTAAAGACACAAGCTAGCTCGACCCAAAAACTGGAGTTAAACTCATTCATGTTCCAACTCACATATTCCATTTCTTTGCACAGAAAAAAAAATACTTAACCAAAAAAAAAAATCCACAACAAAAAATATAAAGATATGCAAAGTTTTATGGCAGTAAGAATTTGTTCCACTTTCTTTCATAACATGTATCACGTCCTACAACTCAGTACAAGTGCAACATGCGCAGTGATGTGGGCCCATTAATTACAGTATCTCACTAGACCTTTAAAGTGAAAGCTACTGCCTCTGGTAGTTTAGGTGGAACAGAGATATATAACCTCCTGAAATATCTGCAGTAGCCTCAAGTTAACAGCCAGTATTTTTTAATCCTTTTAGTTATATTAATACTTTTTTTTTTCTTCCTGGAATGGAGTTTGCCAATATAATTTGCAATTATTACTTTGCATAATAAATTCATCATTTTTGAGCTCCTGACTCTGAAAAGCAAATCACTCTGAATATATTATCCATGGAAAATGAATTTGTTTGTGTGTTTCACCCAGATATATACAAAATATTCCTTCTCCTGTGGTGGAAGAGAAGGGTGGGATAGATTTTAATAAGACAGAAGATTCAAGACAATTTTTGTAATAAAATCCTCCCTAAGCCAAGCTCTCACAGTAACAAATCCGCTGGCAGGAGGCCTGTTGGTGGACTCAGTCCAAGACCTCATCCTGAACAGCAGCCAGGGGCTCTGCAGAACAAACTCACCGCAGCTTTATGACCTTTCCCCTCCAACTCTTCACCCCATACAGAACCTTGCACCAGAGAGCTCCCCCACCACACACATCTTACCAAGAGCCTGTTTATCCCTCACGAGCTGCTTTGAAGGACACATTTAGGTTGCCTAACCCTGTCTTGTCACTTGTTCTGCATACCAGCCAAACAAGCAGGATCATTAGACTGGCTGACAATGGCACTGGGTCACTAAACTGCCAGCAAACATTTAATTCGGCACCTACCATAAACCTCATTTCAAATTTTAATGCGTGAAGATGTACCTAAGCCATCATTGCTCAGAGTCTTGTGCTCACCAGCTTTGCATAGCCTGAGGATGGATGCAGAAATTAACTGGTGAGAATGAAGTAAACAGGAAAAAAAAAAAAAAAAAAAAAAAAAAGGAAAGAAAAAAAAAAAAAGAAAGAAAAAAAAAACCCAAGGAATTCTTCCTGTTTACCTCAACCTCAGCAGCTAATTTCAGTAACCGCTCTTTCCTTTTATGCTTCCCGAGGTTTAAAACTGCGCCGGCAGCTTTGTGCACATTCCTTCCCCTTAATAGTTCAGTTCCCAGGCTGACATTTTTTTGTCTCTGCTACAATTTTCATTTAAGCTAGCAACTTACTTGCTAGGCTGCTCATTTGAGTCAATAGGCATGAGGGTTTGCCAAGAACACTAGCCAGGAGGCAATTGCTTGATGTTGTTTTGTTGCGGCGGTTGTTTCAAAAAGATAATATAATAATAATAATAATAATAATAATAATAATAATAATAATAATAGTGAGTCAGTGCTGGTGCTCTCATGGTCAGACATAATTTCTTTCATGTTAACATGAAGCCACACAATGACTTCTAGGGTGCACCGATGTATCCCTCACGGACTTGCAGGTCAGGTTATTTCATTTACTTTGTTCTTTGCACAAAGTGAAAATTAAATGACAAGTTTGACCTTTTTTAGCTCCATAAAGCATTTCACGAGGAGCCCTTTTAGAAATTGTCCCCACTTCTGTCCTAATTCCACCACTTATTAAGCATCCACCTTCGGGTTTGTAATTTGACTTGGTAAAATTATTCATGCTGCTTTTCTTTCCCGTTGATACCTTGGCACAGCACACAGGCAGATCAGAGCACAACAGCAAGGTCCTGAGTCACAGACAACATTCATCTGCCTCTGTGCAGACAAGAGACTGCCTGTGAATACAGTATTCAGTAAGCGCATGAGGAAATATTTTCATTAGGCTTTTCCATTTTTTTTTCTTCCTTTTTGTGAGGCACAATGGACTACAGTTACTTTTTTTTTTTCTTTTCCTTTAGAAATAAAACTGCCACTACCACATGTGATATTAAAAAGCCACTACCCCCATATCTTTTACTTCTGTAGTCAATACTGAGATCTCAGCCAAGGGCACAGCCTCATCATTTGCATGTCAAGATGAAAATAATCCATTTTGATCCTCTATAGAAAACGTGGTAATAGTGGAAGAAGCTCAGAAAACATTACCCATCTCTCTGTGCCATGGGAGTCTTGAGGGAATAGCATTCCAGAGAGGGGTGTGATGCTGCAGTCCAGTGCTGCCTGAAATGCTGAGAAGAGCACAAAGAGGAATTCAGACACAACAGAAGTTATCCTGACAACAATTGCATCTATGCTGATGGGGAGAGAGCATTAATACACATACACACACATATATAAAGGACATAAAAAGAACAACTGAAATAAAGGCTGGCTTCATCCCTTCATCTCTTCTAGTGGTAGCACTTAACTGACATGGCTAAACTTGGTGTGTTACAGATCTCTAAACTTGAAGTATTTGAGATGTCTAACCTAGGGATTTTTTTACCATTGCTACTCAGTGGGGAGGGAAAGAATCCTATGATGTTTATTAATGATGAGTGGGTTAAATTAAAGCCAAGATGGATTGGGCAGACATTGAAGAGACCAATTTATATGTAGATTTGCAGCTGGGTATCAGACCTGTGCTTTTAAAATGGGTTATGTCTGAGCTGACCTGGCTAGAGAATGCACTTTTCAAATCAAGCACCATGTGCCCATACTTCGTAATACTCTTTTTTTTCCCCTCTATAAGCAGATAATTTCTCCATTCAGAAAGCTTTCAGACAGTGGGGAGGTTTGTGGTCCACACTGTAATCAATAGATCCCCTGCTTTTCAGAGCAGAGAAATATGGCCAAGTTATTGTGCAAGTATGGCAAGTACAGCTTCTCCTGGGAGCTGTTTTGGGTAGTGGGTTTTGGTAAGCATCACATCTTTATCCACCTCCTTATCTGTAAATACTCTTTTTTCCTCTTCAGATCTGGAAGAGGAACTTTGCCTTCAGGAGATGGTTTATTACAGCCTTTGGCTGAGTTGGGTGAAAGGACAATCAGATTTTGAACCTGCACCACTCCCCTGAGCCACTTTCTCCCAAGGATCTCCTCAAGATTCAACACCAACTCTAGATTTTGGCCTTTAGGGACGTAGTCAGCTCACACTGGCTTAAAACTCCTTAAATAGGTTATAGTTACAGCTTGTGATGTCAAAACATATTTAAAAACTGACTCACAGAAACTGAGACAGTAAAGAGATAAAGAGTTATCACATGAGTCCAGCCCTCACTTTGTAATGTCTTGTGTCTCCAGTGTCTTCAGCGTTTCCAGCTGAGGCACCACTATGTTTACATATCTGCAAACATCAACAACCCTGATTTGAAACATGGCCTTCAGAGTATCATCTATAAAGTGATGGAGAAAATGCTCCCTCACAGCTCACACTTACACTTTCAGTTAGCTCCTTCCTCTTCTTCAGGGAAATAAAAAGTCCTCATAAACCAGAAAGAAAGAAAAGGTAAAGAGAGACATGGAATGGGGAAAAGCAAATAGCACCAAATAAAAATTATAGAGGGTAACATGCAAGAAATCGACAAGCTTAGAAACAGAATCTGTTACAGGCTAATTTTTAACAAGAAGAGCATTTATGTGTATTAATGAGGTAACAATGATGATGGACAGATACTGATATTTATGTTCTTTGTTAATTTTGGGGGTGTAAACCCCCTCATTTCAAATATGCACTTTATTTGTTGACAGAATTTGTTAATTTTGGGGGCGTAAACCCCCTCGTTTCAAATATGCACTTTATTTATTGATGGAACCTTCAGAAAAAGCACACCAAATCTGTAAAACTGAAATATGGGAGCCAGGAAAGTAACTCTCTCTCTGTTAATCCACAAGGATTCCTCCTACCGAACTCTCGTTTCTTTCCTTATTCTTCTCCATAGCCAAACTGCTTTCCATGCTCTTCTTCCTCAGATCACCTGAGAATTACCCAGGGATCCTAAGTGTTATGACTGAGACTTTTTTTTTTTTTTTTTTTGCAGCAAAATCCTGTGTTAAATCTCCTGGATATTTGGTAGGAAGCAAAGAGACTCAAAATCTGCAAAAATAATATGTGCTAAAATTTGCGGAAGGAATAAAATGAATGCATGTGCCATGGCACTACCCTGTACTACTTCCCATCTGGGAGGAAAGAAATAGGCATTTCAGCTTAATAATATGCATGGTTCTCCCATTAGATTCCAGAATCTCTTAATGTAGATACACATCATTTTCTGGATATCAACAAACCACTTGAAGTATTATTTATACTCAAGGCTAGAATGATTGCCATGAGAATAATTGTGTAAAGGCTGGAATAGGAAAACAAAATTAACATTGCTGAATGGTATTCAGGCCTCAGTGATTTGGCAAACTTAGCAAAGATCACATGTCAGTTAAGTGACAGATATGAGCCATTGCAAAAAAAAAAAAAAATACAGTGGTATTTCTTGAAAAATATCTGATAGAATAAAGGTTAATGTTATTAACATCCTGCTTGGTATGCAGTTGGTGTGAATGCAATATGTTCTTTATGATTTCTGTTTTCAAATATCAATGATACCTGTGGTTTTGGTTGGAGGGGTTTTGGGTTTTTTTTTTTTATTAATAGTGTGTAAGGATGTATTGATTTTTTTTTCCTTTCTTTGTAAAAATAATTAGAGCTGTTAAGCTTGGAAGAAAATGACTTAAACAGATTAAATCCCAGCCTACATAACTGAGCCTATGAAACTAAGGCTTTCTTCAGTCGTTACAGCATTTTATTCTTCTTGGTTAAATTCAAATTCATTTTCTGCTTCTCTCTCTGGGGGTTAAGAGCTGCTTCTTCACAGTCAGCCTCTCCCCAGATCCTTTGGGATGTACCATGGTTTAGATCGACCTTCGTACCCTGAATTAGTGCAAGTTTTGTGAAACACAGTCCCAAAGAGGCAGCATGTACTCTTCACTCAGTGTCTGTGGCTCATGGACTGATTTATCCCGCTCTTCCTACAACTGCTTTGATTCAGAAATTTAGATAGTTTAAGTGCAAGGAACCATAGAATCACAAAATCACAAAATTATAGAGCAGTTTTGGTTGGAAAAGCCCTCTAAGATCATTGAGTCTAATCATCAGCCTAACACCACCATGGCCATTAAACCATGTTTCATGAACACCTCCAGGAATGGTGACTCCACCACCTCACCAGACAGCCTGTCCCAACACCTGACCACTCTTCCAGTGGCTTTTTTTCCCTAATATTCAGTCTCAAGGCCATTTCCTCTTGATTATTAGCAGATATCAGGCAGAAGAGACTGACCTCCACCTCAGTACAACCTTCTTTTGGAAGATCATGTACAAGCAATGAACGTGATAACTTATCTGAATATGACCATACAGATTAATCAACACCACACTGTCTCCGTCCATCTTCCAAACAAAAGCTCCCAGTCTTCATCAGTCCTTCCTGTTAGCGGAAGTTCTGCACCCTGCTTCTCATTTGCTTCCGTTTCTTTCTCCTCCTCAATCTTAATTTCACAGGCGCTAGTTTCCTCTCACCTCCCTGGTAGGGAACTGCAGAGGGTTCTGCAATTTCCATAAGTACTGATGATTCCACAAATCCCTCCAGCATGTGAGTTCTCTCTCACAGAGTTTAAGGAACACAAGTAAAAATATCCTGCCTGGTTTTCTGTGAGTTAGTTATGTTAGATCTATGCTCTAGCTAGCAATGATGATCTGGGAACATCACATGTGAAGCCCCGCGTGGTGAAGGAGGACACAGCCACTGAGGAGAAAGTAGTCACCAGAAAACCTGTCAACAGTCAGCTTCCAAAGAAAGTTTTAGAGCAATATGAAACATAACTTAGCAAAATTCATGCTATGATGACAATTACTGAGTTACAAACAAATGTAAGGTCAGGAGAATGATGCCAGAAAGGCCCAAGTCCAACATCCTGAGCCAAATGCATCCAAACAGTTAGTTGCTCAGTGCCACTCAAAGCATCGCTTTGGATAATGATCCCGACCTGTGGAGCACAGGCATGCTGGAGGCTGACATGGGATGCTGGGCCACATCAGGGGACACAACGCTGTCAGATGTAGTGACACTAGAGCAGGCTTTTTCCGTGTCCTTTCCTCTTGCAAATCTTTGCCTGACAATGAGCAATGTGCAGTCTGTTGATCTGTTACAAGCGTTTTTTTCCCTTTTTGCCTGTGTTTAACCACGTTACATTGGGTGTCATCACACACACCATTCCCATGTAAGACACGTAACATGTCCTAAAGGTAAGTGATTTTTCAATTCCAACCACTCATTCATTTTCTGGTGACCCTCCACTTTCTCCATTCTGACCCATCTCTTAATCCACTTGATTTTAAAACTAGGCAGGCTTTGATTTTACCCCTTGCTCACCCTTTAAATCTCATTTCTTATCCCCTAACTCAATTAACACAGCTTAGTTAAAATTGTTGCAAACATCTTTTGGGGGATTATCCTCTTAATCATAATTTTAAAGTGAATGGCATGTTTAATAATCTGTACTCATGATGTAATCAGAATTTTTTTTTAATACTATGAAAGCTATTTCATAATATTCTAAATTACTCATCATTTAATTAAGGTTATTAGAAGATTAAAAATTAGATATAAAGATGAATAAGGAATAAATCTGAAGCTTGCAACCATTGTTTCCAGAATGAATGACCACATTAAGGTCTTCCCAAAACTAAAGTGGCAATACATCTTTTCTCCCACAAGATTCTGCTTTAGAAACATGCTTTTGTTTTTGGGAGAAGCAAAGAGAGGGGATTAAAAGCCTTTGAAATTGTTCTATAAATAATATGAACCCACTGAGTATCAGCCTGTCCCTTCACCAGAGCCAAAACAAGTACCCAAAACACCAGGATCACCTCCATAACCAGAAGAAAATTCCTCTGCTTGCAAAACTGTGTTAAAGCTGCTGCACAGAACCCATGTGAGAAGACGCTTTGGAACGCCTAACAAAGGACATAGTGTACCCTGTCCCTCAGACATGATGATGTCTGGTGTACCCACAATCACCTTGTCTCCAGCCCATGGCACCCTGGGTGGAAAGTGGATCATGAGCATTCATAGACCACCATGTTCAGGAAAGCCAAGCCAGCAGCCCTGCCTACATCTGACATCCAAATGCAAGGCATAAACAGTTTTCAGAGGTTTTCACCTTGGACACTCACATAGATTTTAAGCAGCTTGAGTCTGTTTTGTTGTCGTAGTGGTAGTTTGGGTTTTTTTTTTCTCAATTTTGTTTCCTTGTAGCCATTGGAAGGTGAAATGCACCTCACACTAAACCTATTCTAGAGGGATTTGGGATCTGATTGTGCATTTGTTCCACAAATAACTCCCACCCCAGCCTGCCAGTCATTCCCCTTGCATAATTTACACAAAAGCCTGAGGGAGTTTTCATGCAAGAGGACTTGAGGGTCAAGCATACTTTAGAAGAGATTCATTTTACTTCTTTTTCTTTCTTTTTTCCTTTTCTTTTCCTTTTGCTTTTTCTTTTTCAAAGTAAACTTAAACAGCTTTAAAACTCTTGCAGCATTCCCAAGCTGAGATCAGAGCCAGGCACAAAAGGGCAAATTGTGGCCCATGGTTTAAGTGTCCAAGGTTTTCAGTAAGTAAAAAAAGGGATCACTGACTGCTCTGAGCCCCAGCCCCAAACTTCCACCAAAGTCAGCATGCATGGGCTCAGGGTGTGAGGCTCTTAAAATCATTTTGGTGAAGTCAAAGGCTCAAAAGCTATGCCTGAGAATAGCAGAAAGGAATTACATTGTCCACTCTTAAAATGTTAGCAACCACATTTCGGGTTTTTTTTTTCTTCTTTCTCTCTCTCTCTTTTTGTGTTGGGTATGTTTGTTTGTTTGGGGGGGGGGGGGGGTTGTTGTTTGTTTGTCATTGTTGTTGTTGGGTTAGGGTTTTTTGTTTGGTTGGGTTTGTTTGTGCTTTGGGGTTTTTTTAAGACAATTTATTTGTCCTGAAATAAAGAGTTTATTATACCTCATATTACTGTTACAAGATCTTGATATATCACAAAGTGGAAGAGTTATAGCATGTACCAACTCTCAACCAGGAAAAATGAACCTGATTCATAATTCACTTTGAGAATGTCTAGTTAGTCAATCAAGTGATTTGTAATCATAAAGGCTGCCAGGAATTGAATGAATAATGGACCGTACTAAAATCCTTGGATTTTCTAGTATTCTTATTTCATTATGTGACTTTTATTGCTGTTTCTGATAGTTGTCTCTCTTTCAGCAGAACAAATTAAACTATTCATATTTATTGGAAGTAATATATTTGACTGTTTAATGTGCACAACGAATACACAAATGGAGTGACCACCCAATGTAACAACAGAATGTGATGTGTTTTTTCTCTCCACAGAAGCTAAACCTTTAGAATGTGAAGCTTGGATAGAAGCAGTCATTCCCTTTCCTCCCACCCACCCCTCCTTGTCCCCACTATGTTTTTCCTCTTGAAAGGATTTGGGGGTAATCAATCCTAGCATAGATCATATTGTTACAGAACATTTTCTCAAGTTGTTTTATATCTATGGAAATGACATAATTCAAATAGCATGGCATCTGTTAAAGAGCAACTGCTTCACCCTCTTTCTTTAGCTGAGAAGCATCTTAACACTGTATGATTATCTAATAAGATGTGACCTGCATCTCTGCATTTTTACCAGTAATCCAGCAGAATCAGATAGGTTTTCTAAGACAGAGTTGGAAACAAGAAACAGCTACCCGGAGCATGAAATGGTGCAGAAGTTGTAGCTTAATAAGTGTTAATTATATTCACATGTATATTCAAATTTCTTTATGTTCAGTTCCTTTTTCAGGCTTTTGCTGAAGAAAGGGAAAAAAAAAAAGGAGAGAGAAAAAAAAAAAAAAAAGCTTTTGGACCATGCAGTTAGCATTACCCAGAGACTCTCCAAACTGCAGATTTCTCTTACACCAGAATTTTAACTCATTGTTTGCTGTACTGTTTATTTTCTCACGCATCCCTAAATATGTGGTTTTGACACCCTAACAACTGAATCAGGCAAAGCTGTGTTTTTAAATGATGGCACCCACATCGTGATATACTTTATTTTTGACATTTCCATCTACCTACCCTCGTCAACATCAAATATCAAGTAGCCAATATGCCTTGGTAGGTTTCTGTCTCTTTTTCTCATTTTGAGAGCCCTAGCCTGGTGGGGCTAGATTATCTTTAGGGTCCCTTCCAACCCAACCATTCTATGAGTCTGTGATTTACAATTATGCTGGTGTTATTTTATTTTTTTTGCTTCATGGGGGATATGTATGACACAGAAAAGAAGTGTTAAGCAATAAAATTAAATTTTGGTTCAAATACAATTAAAATATTTGGGTGATATTTTAGCCAGAAGGATTTTAAGTATTTTATTGGCCCTGTATTTGTCATCCAGATGTGAGGTTTAGACTTTCCCAGTAAAAACAATCGTTCCTTCATTAAAAACATCACACAGGACATGCACATGGCATCACCCAACAGTAAATCACAACCAGCCCAGGATCAGAATGTGGGAAAACACTTATTTCAGGAAATTTCAGGAGATTTTGGATCAAACTCACAGCTAAACCTGAATTTAGAAAACCAGTATATAATTAGTCAAATTGAAATATAGCCAGGACACTGCTCCTACAGTTACAGGCATTCTCATGCTATTTTACACTTTCTCCAAAGCTGTTGTCATCTCAAAGGGACAATATCAAGCCAAATATAAACTACAGCTGAAATGTAACTAGCTGCAAGCCTAGATGCACATTGGGACATCTTTTGTTTCCACTAAAAACCACAATATTCG
The DNA here is from genome assembly GCF_015220805.1 of Pogoniulus pusillus. Lineage (NCBI taxonomy): Eukaryota > Metazoa > Chordata > Aves > Piciformes > Lybiidae > Pogoniulus > Pogoniulus pusillus. Next base: position 39,153,750 of record NC_087309.1, read on the forward strand.
GAACTTAAATCTGTGAAAATCCTCCTAGCCCGGACATTATGTCACCAAGTCAGTGGTTGAGAGGAGATCTGGAAAGTAAAAGAGCAAAATTGTCAAGAAAATATTCTCTCTGTTAAATAAACTGGAAGGAAAAAAATACAAAAAGCATAACAAACATTTAAAATACTCCAATCTTTACTAACTGAAGGCTACAAACCATCCCTAGGACATTAATCAGAAGACAAAAGACAGTTTTGATGAGAAGTATCACAGGTAATTTTAATGTCATTCCTGCCTGCTAATGCTTCACTTTCTAATTGCTTAAAACAGACAAAAAATACACAACCTCAAAAAATTGCATTAGTCCAGTGTGCAGTATTGGCTGAAGACATGTATTTTTCCTAACTAAAGTCATTGTCAGTGTTTCTAGATGAAGGGGAACCATAGCAGCTGGTTAACAAACCTCATTACAGAATCCCAACCTGATGGGGGTTGGAAGGGACCTCTGGAAATCAACCAGTCCACTCCCCCTGCTAAAGCAGGGGCACCTACTGCAGGTTACAGAAGATCACAATGTCCAGGTGGTTACAGAATCTCTCCAGAGAAGGAGACTCCACAGCCTCTCCAGGCAGCCTGTTTCAGGCCTCCAGCATCCTCACAGAAAAGAAGTTCCTCTTCCTGTACAGATAGAAGCTCCTGGGTCCCAATTTCTGCCCATTGCCCTTTGTCCTGTCACTAGACACCACTGACCCATCCTGTTGCTTCCCACAGGCCCTTTAGCTCTCACAGAACATTGAGAAGACCCACAACTCTCAGTCTGCTTTTCTCCAGGCTAAACAGCTCCAGACCTTTCAGCCTCTCCTCATAAGAACTCACATTGAACTCTCTAGAAAAGGATGCTCAACTAGGATAATAAGGTAGTCACAAGCTCAAGCCTCCATGTTACATTTGTCATGTTAAAACTCGGTGGATCTTGAGAAGACTTCCCTTCCACGGCCACGATTTCCACCAGGACACAGGTATAGTTTGCTAGTGATAATCTTCTTGGTATCCTGGAATAGAGTTAAGCTCAAAAGCTGCTTAGAGCCAGAGCTATATTTTTTAAGACAGTGTAAATTGAAAGAAATTACAGGTGCAGCTAATTTTAATAGTTCTTGAACTACATAGAATCCCTCCATATTTATTACACTACTGGTGATGGTAATAATGAGGCACTGCTGTGGTAAGCTGTGTGCACTTAACTTTTTCTCAAAAGGGAAAAAAAAAAAAAAACAAAGTATGAATACTGTAAGGGCTGTAAAATCTGAAATGAGGAATCTCTGCTCAGCTGTTTGGTGTTTTCATTCATGCCCATGGTGGACAAGCAGAGATTTGCTACTCGTTGAACACCAAGCTCTGCCTAAACGAGCAGATTTAATTGTGCTAAATTTCCCACATTTTCCCATGCTACAGAACTTTGCTCTTCAGTACAGCAACAAGTGCAGCAGAGAGGTCAATTTTACTGCTACTAGTATACTAGCCCCATAATAGCAAAGGTTAATGATTGGGCAAGAGACCTTACTTCCTCTGCTAATGCTGTTCAGAAGCTTATGACTGTTAGCCACTTGAATGACACTTCCTACATTAAGCAACTTCAAACTTCTAGGTAGGGGGGAAAAATAAATTCCTGGGAAAGTTGCAATTAACCCTGAGTGGACTTTCAAGTCACCAATATACCAGCTGGTGCTTATACTTGTCTGCCTCCATGGATAAAGTCAAATGATTGAAGCTGAGGATCTTAGAGGTCTTTTCCAATCAAAACAATTCTATGATTATTTGATTTACCAAGAGAACCTATGTGACAAACAGGATCCCTGTACTCAAATACTGGAATGGCCACACCTTGAGTATTGGGTTAAATTTTGGGTCCCTCACTACAAGAACAGCATTGAAGTGCTGGAGCACATACAAAGAAGGTCAATAATGCTAGTGAAGTGCTGAAGAACAGGTTTAGTGAGAAGTGTGTTTCTTTGGAGGAGCATGTGGGGAGATCTTTCTTTCTACTATTACCTGAATGGAGGTTGCATCCAGGTTGATGTTGGTCTCTTCAACCTAGTAACAAGCACAAGGGCAAGAGGAAATGGCTTCAAACTGCACCAGGAGAGGTTTAGGTCATATCTTAGGAGAAACTCCTTGACTGAAAGGGTTCTCAAACTCTCTTCCTCCAACCTACCTCCCCCACCCGTCCACTATGGGAGGTGGTGGAACAGATGTTTCAAAGACTCAGAGATGTGGTGCTGCGTGACATGGTTTAGCAGCAGACTTACTAGAGTTAGAGAACGATTGGACTCAATAATCTCAAAGATTTTTCTAACCCAAGTGATTCTACAATTCTGTTTTCAGAGATGTGACCGTGGCCAGTTTTAGGTACATGGATCTACCAATATTTTTCTAACCCTTCATCTCACTGGTTGAGCTGAGTGACTTAGAGATGAGTTAAAAAGAAGGGGATCTTCAGCTTCTACACATCCAGCAGCTCCTCACCCACCCTGCAGCTGTGAAAGTATAGCCCTCAGTAATGAACAAAAAAAGCTACTCCACGGTTCTGAACACACAAAAAAAAAGTATTTATGACCAAGGTCCGACTGAACACTTACCTCTTCAGCAAGGATCTTTCCTTTAGTGCTATCCAGAAGTCTGGCACAGGACCTAGTAATTATCTTCTACCCAAAAAAAAAAATTTAATATATATATGCAAAGAAATGGATGCAAAACTGGTTCTAGGTAAGTGTTTTCATGCTCCCCTATCTAGAGAGTTGATGAAACATGGAATCACAGAATCACCATGGTTGGAAAAGACCTTTAAGATCATCAAATCTAACCACTACCTAACTCTAACAGGACCACTTGTACACCATATCCTTGAACACCACATCTAGATGGCTTTTTAAATCCTCCAGGGATGAGGATTTAACCACCTCCCTAGGCAGCCTGTTCCAGTCTTTTAGAACCTTTTTTGGTGTAGTCATTTTCCATAACATCCAACCTAAACCTCCTCTGGCATAACTTGATGCTATTTCCTATCATGTGCCTAGTGAGAAGAGACAAACCCTCACCTGTCTCCAGCCTTCTTTCAGGGAGGTGTAGAGAGCCAAAAGGTCTCCCCTCAGCCTCCTCTTATCCAACAACCCCAGTTCCCCCAGCTGCTCCTCTTAAGACTTATTCTCAAAACCCTTCACTTCATTACCCTTGTCAACTGATGTATTCCTCTAAAATGTTCTGCCAAATCAGCAATTTGTTTTGGAAACTGTTCTGTAAATAATTTTTGGTTACTTCACAGCTAGTCCAGTTACCAGCACAGACCCTGTCCCAACACATATGCTGGAGATCCTTCTGATGTACTATTCAGCGTTGTAGAGGTCAGGGCTCACCACAGTGCTGAACTTGGTGCCTTGGCAGTGCTGGATTAACAGCTGGACTTCATGATTGGAAAGGCCTCTTCCAGACAAACAATTCTGTGATTCTACGTCTCTATGACTCATTGAACAAAGCTGTGCCTCTAGTTTCTTCACAAGCACCGTTAGCTTGTTCCAATCCCTTAACTCTGTGATATATGTGCAACTCACAGTCATGTTCAGCCCAGTTCCTACTGTTACAGAAGGGGTGGCAGACCTCTACCCCTTTTAAGCTATACTTGGATTTGTGCTTCTGGGATGTTGGGATCAACTGCATCCACTGGTAGATAACACATAGAGGATGGTTTGGACCCTTCGAAAGAACATTTGGATTGGCTGTTGCAAGTTTCAATTTGGCTGTTTCTCCTGCCCAAGGAGATTGAGGTCCACTTTGCCTTCTCCTAGGAGGAAGCTCCTGACAGCTTAGCTCCAGTATGCTGCCTCTACTCTTAGCAGTCTTGTGTGAGCTCAACCAGTGCTGTTCCAGCAAAAGACCATGAATGTGAAACTCGTTGCAGCCGACAGCCCAGTGGGAACCCAAAACATTGCCTGCAAGACATTTCTCTCCAGCCACACACAGCCCACAAGGATGGATAATCAGAGAATAGTATTTTGAGCAGGTCATCATTCTATTCTGTTCAGTACACTAACAAGATCTGGGTATGGGCATCTGCAGAGGATGTATCTATCTGCAAGCCTAACCATCTCAGGTAGCTCATCTTAGCAGCATGTCCCATCCACAGAAGGCCTGTGTAGAAAGACATTGGCTTCCCCTTATCTTATCTTATCATGTCATCTCAATTTCCTCGTCTCATCTCCTAGAATCATAGAATCAATCAGGTTGGAAGAGACCTCCAAGATCATCCAGTCCAACCCATCATCCAGCCCTATCCAGTCAACTAGACCATGGCACCGAGTGCCTCATCCAGGCTTTTCTTCAACACCTTCAGGGATGGTGACTCCATCACCTCCCTGGGCAGCCCATTCCAATGGCAATCACTCTCTCTGACAAGAACTTCCTCCTAACATCCAGCCTAGACCTACCCTGGCACAACTTGAGACTGTGTCCCCTTGTTCTGTTGCTGGTTGCCTGGGAGAAGAGGCCACCCCCCACCCGGATACAAGCTCCCTTCAGATAGTTGTAGACAGCAATGAAGTTCCCCCTGAGCCTCCTCTTCTCCAGGCTAAACACCCCTAGCTCCCTCATCCTCTCCTCATAGGGTTTGTGCTCCAGACCCCTCACCAGCTTTGTCACCCTTCTCTGGACATGTTCCAGCACCTCAACACCTTTCTTGAATTGAGGGGCCCAGAACTGGACGCAGGACTCAAGGTGTGGCCTGACCAATGCTGAGTACAGGGGAAGAATAACCTCCCTTGTCCTACTGGCCACACTGTTCCTGATGCAGGCCAAGATGCCATTGGCTCTCTTGGCCTCCTGGGCACACTGCTGGCTCATCTTCAGCTACTATCTATCAGTACCCCCAGGTCCCTTTCTTCCTGGCTGCTCTCAGCCACTCTGTCCCCAGCCTGTAGCGCTGCTTAGGGTTGTTGTGGCCAAAATGCAGAACCCTGCACTTGGCCTTGTTAAATCTCATCCCATTGGCCTCTGCCCACCCATCCAGCCTGTCCAGGTCCCTCTGCAGGGCTCTCCTACCTTCCAACAGATCAACACCTGCTCCTAGCTTGGTGTCATCTTCACCAAGCTGCCTGTAGCAGGAAACTGTCACTGGTTGAAGGCTCTCTACGGGCCCCCATGGTCCCTACCATGGTCCCTGCTGCCAGCCAATGTACTTTTTTGGGCAAGGAAGACAGATTCAGCTGAGTACATTCTGGGAGGTACACATCTCTCTTTCCTCCAGGGTGCTTGAGAACCCACAGCATTTCTCCTTCAACCAAGGGATGGAAAGTTCAATATTTGACATCTAAATATTTGGGCAGATCAGACTCCAAGAAATTGTTCATGTTTAATGCACAGGCTTAAACAATAAGTATTTATTTTCATTGAAACAACTAAAATAAGTGTGTTTTCAGAAATGCACTGAACTTGCTGTTACTTCCATGGAATTCCAGCGTGATGAGAAGAGTTAGACTAACACCAAAGCAGGGTGTGACCAGAGTCCAGCCCAGTGTTTGTACTTCATCCAGCAAGCCCTAGGCAACAATCAACCTGTGTTTTTGTAGCACAGAGATTTCATGTTTTAGTGGGAGAAAGTTTAGCAAATGTATTATTCACTCTTATTGCTTCTTTTTGATTAGAGAATGAGGTAAGGAAGGAAAATGTTGGGGAGGAGTCTCTCCAAAATCAGCTAAAAGTGGGGATATGCTGATATACAGCCACTGAGATCCCCACAAGGACTCCAATACCCCTGTGGTCAGACTTGCAAGCAACACTGTGCTATTTGCAGCTCCAAGGTTGGCACAGGTCTGTTTTGTCCGAAAATGAGCCCATCCCAGGGTCACAGCTGGAAGTTGTGTGCGGTCTGTAGGCAGCAGAACCTTGGAATAAAACACAGATTTCGGCTTATCTGAACTGTGGATGCCAGGAACAGGAACTGAGTAGTTTAGTGTGTTGCCTTCACAGGGCACAAATGGCTTTTTCCAGCTCCAGTCTGCTTTGCTCCCTGGTGGGAAATGCTTCTTCACACAAACTTCTCCCCGATCGATAGAGTGACAGCCCTAATGTATAGTTAGTGTATGTGTGAGGGTCATACAGCTGTCCCTTCAGTAGACATTAATCCTACATCCAGAACTATGCGAGAGGTTAATGTTTGCTAATCTAACAGACTCTGTTTCTCTCCAGTCCTGCAGGGATGAAAGGATGTGAGCTTCACTTAAGCTTTTTAAGTTTGGTCTGTGATGGATTCTGCCTGTTTTATTGCAAACGGGAGGGATGGGGGTGGAAATCTGTCTCTGCTCCTAACTAAGGCTTTCCAAGCCAAGAATACTGTAATCACTATTTACCAAGAGCAAAACTTCCCTCAGTGCCTAGTGAAGGAGCAGAAGGATTCCCCTGTGTGAGCCAAAAAGGATAATCAAGAAGGACGGGGCAGAAGGGATTGGAGAGTTTGCTCCCAAGCAAGACAAGCTCTGTGTTCAGAGCCAAAGCCTCCCTGGGGCTTGACTATCCAAGCAGGAAAAATGTGAACTGTTGTATTTTGTGCCTTTCCCTTTAAAGTTGTTTGACAGTGAAAAACCATCAGAAATGAAACCACTGGGCAAAGTGATGCCAGAAAAGAGACAGGGTCCCTGTTCTACCAAAGAAGGCTTTGAAGGGACGCTCACGGCATCCCTCAGGATACCATCATTTTCCAGACTGCTGTGCCTTGAGGCAGCCACCCTTGTCTTACTGCAGGCTAACCCACACTGCAAGGTTTCACCAGATAATGTAGAGATTTCTAGGAACTCTCAGGAGCAAAAATATATCTCTCTTTATAGCAGTCCCTTCACAACCTACATTGTGTGTAGAAGGGAGAAGTTAGACTCTGTACAGAGCACAGAGATCTCATTCAAGTAAACACATGTCCCAGTCAAGGCAAGGCATATTTTTTTGGCATGATATCAAGGAAATCATGCTGTGGCCCAAGTACTGGTATTTGGATTCAACCTGAAATTACAGCAAATTAAAATAGGAAGTAGCAGGCTAACATCCTTATGGAGAGCTAAGGAGGAGAAGAGAAGAAAAAGAGGGGGGGGAGGGGGGGGGTAAAAGAAAAAAACATGGCTGTATCTTCAGAATTTCCAGGGTTTGCAGGGTGGTAGATCTGTGCTATCCACCGTGGTAAATTTACCGTCCTTTCTAAAGCAGCTACTGAACCACTCTCATCAGAAGGCAAAAAGAAAGGAGTGAAATAAATGCTTCTCTAACCTCAGTGCTAGATAAAAGTGCTGTTTCGGCACAGCAGAGCTTTTCCCAAGCCCAAGCTGGAAAGGCATTAGCACATGACAACATTACTTTTTACTGTGGGACTAATTGCATCCCAAGTTTAACTTGGGAACACTAAATCAATACCATTTTTTTTACCCCACGTTGTGGGAAAAAATGGATCAGCACAGCTGACCCATGTCTGCTGTTGATGAGGCAGGTCTGAAAAGGGCAGTGCTGTGGGTGGAAGAGTAGCAACCAGCTATACACAGTGTGGGGATCTCCTCTCCCCACCTTGCCCTCTCCTGACCTGCACTGGAAAGGATACCCAGATCCCTTTTTCTACCACACCTCAGTGCCTCGAGACCTGAATTTGAAATCAGATTATCCTGAAAGCATGCAGAAAAATTGACCTGGAAGAGACCAGTCCTACCCCCCACCTCCCCATCAGATTGGTGATTCTAAGTCCTGACATAAACCACACTTCTTCTCTTTACCCTAGACAGGCAGATGGGTTAATAATACATTAGCTATAGGCAGCCCTGTGATTTTAAGAAAGAATGGGCTGAGAGGTTCAGTCAGTCCTTCTGTGTTTTCTAACCCTGTTATTTGAGCATTAAATACTTAAATTTTAAAAAGACAGAGCACTGGGGCAGGCTGCCCAAAGAGATGATGGAATGTCTCTGGAGACATTCAAAACCTGAATGCGTTCCTATATGTCCTCCAGGTGAACGTTCCTTGCCAGGGGAGTTGGACTCTCCTGTCAGAGGAGCTGGAGAAGAGAAGACTCACAGGGGATTTGATAAATGTTTATCAGTATCTGAAGGCTGGCGAGGAGAGAGGGGCAGGCTCTGCTCACTTGCTCCCTGTGATAGGACAAGGAGCAATGGGTGTAAATTGCAGCAAAAGGGGTTCTGCCTCAACACAAGGGGGACCTTCTTTACTGTAAGGGTCACAGAGCACTGGAACAGGCTTCCCAGAGAGGTTGTGAGGTCTCCTTCTCTGGAGACTTTCAAGGCCTGACTGGATGTGTTCCTCTGTGATCTGCATTAGGTAGTATTGTCCTGCTCTGGCAGGGGGTTGGACTCGATGATTTCCTTGGGTCCCTTCCAACCCCTAACGTCCTGTGATCCTGTGATCCTGTGACTCAGTGATCTCCAGAGGTGCCTTCCAGCCCCTACCATTCTGTGATTCTGTGATTCTACCACCACCAAATGCCTACCATTCTCCTGCAACTTTTTGCTGACATTGCTTTTGAAATTCAACAACCCCCACCCAAGGACTCTGCAAATTTTTATAAACAGGGTAGTGAGGAGAGATGAGAAAAGAAGATGGACTTGCTTTAAGAACTGGTGGGTTTGCAACACAAGGGAAAAAACTTCTCTATGGATTTTCTGGGACTTGAGGATTTTATGTTTCTATTTTTACAAGAATGGGCTGATTTGTCTTAGACTATTACTGTCTATTACTGCTGGAAGTCCCAGGGAAAGGTGGGAAGCAGAGAATTCTGGCAATCTGCCTAAAGAGAAATCAATGAAACAAATTAATCCTTCGCAGGCTGCAATGACACAGTAATCCATCATTCAGAGCTGCTTTTATACACCAAATCAGAGAGCAGAGGAAAGAGCCCTGGGGGACATCACAGACAACAACTTACAGCAACAGTGGGAAAATACTATGGAATCAGTTTATTTAAAGAGGATAGATTTCAGTTGATTGCCTATTTCGTTTTATGGATGTTTTTTTTCTTCCACAGTGCTGAGAAGTTCTGGATGGATGGCTCTATCTGCTGATCACTGACTCTTTGGATCTTTCCTTGGCTTCCACAAGAGTGGGAGGGAGTGGGATTAAGTAAGGAAATAAATAAATATTTTAAAGGAATATTTTTACCGATGATGAACTAAAATACTGCCTTTTGAAGGTGAAGAGAGAGGGTGTACTTCCAAAATCCCTCGTGGTTCCGTTGACCCTGACAGAACTTTCAGCTTCATAAGATGAGTGTGTCAATAGAAGGTCGGTGAGGAGGGAGTCCTCCGCAGAGGGGCTGGGCAGGGTTAGACTCGTTGCATTCGTGCATACTCACCCTGCAATCACCTTCTCGGGAAACCCAGGTTAGGAGCAAAGAGGATTTGAAACCATTGACCTATGCTTAGACGTGGTACACAAAGGGCTACAGAGAGAACAGAGGAAGGGGGCTTTCCGGGAGGGATGCTCGCTGCCGCCAATGTCAGTCGGTCTGCTCCCCCTCCTTGCATTTCCCCCAGCAAAAAAATCCACTCGTGGAGGTGGATGCCTGAGCGGTTCCAGCCTCCTCGGCCCTGCCTGCCTGGATATGACCCACGTTTCAGATACTGTGAGCATACTTCATCTCTAGGGGCGATCCCCATCCTGGAACACTTTCGCAAATGAGGCTTCTGCCCCAGGCAGTGGGGAACGGGCAGCGATTAGGCAGAGGTTTGTCAATACGCTGAAAACCAACACCAAACGGCAAAATGCCGGCACTGAGGTGTCATCAGGAGGTTTTGGATGTTATTTTTTTGCTCGTACACACACCCCTCGGTAACTTTGGTAGTCCTTTCACACGTTGGTTTCACCACCTTGGACACTTGGGAGGCATGGTTTATTCTGGTTTTGGTTCCTCCTTTGAAGAGATGGATAATGTAAGGACCTGGTGATGCTGCTGGGGTCAGGAGAAGTATGCTAATTGGGGAGCCTAATTGCTTCAAGCAGTCATGCTTCTAAATACGGCAATTGCGGTTGATGGAGTCAGTCTGTTCCTAATAAAATGAAGAAGCACTGAATTAAATTCCCAAGAAAGTGACTATAAAAGTTTCCACAGTGTAACTAAATGACTTCACCTATACTATTACCCCTCAGATGACATCTTGAGAGAAGGCAGACACAATACAACCTCCATATTCATAAATTGGCTGTACTTAGGCCAGTAAATCTGGACTGATTTTAGAAGGCTTTTTCATCTTCCAATCAAATGAAGTCATTGTTAATTAGAGGTTTTCTGTTAACATCATCAATGTTCTTTGCATTACCTGCTCACTCATTTAGTGAACTCCTTTACAACATCTGGAGTTGCAGATTATATTATTATTATTATTATTATTATTATTATTATTATTATTATTATTATTATTATTTACAAGGTGTTTCTCCTTGTGTAACGCTCCTTTTCAGGATAAATACCACTTGTTCTGCTCTTGACAGGGTAAATAGTCTTCTGAATATTTTTAGAGGGCATCAGTGTCCCTTGGATGGTCTACACAAACAGGGAGCCCTATGAACATCCTTTCCCCGGAATAAAAGCCTGAAGGGAATTCTCGATGAAATGCCAACGCGTCCCAAATCATTCCCACTCACCCAGTTTTGGGGTGCTGATTGAATAGAGAGTATCATCGGGGCACATGCTGAGAAAGGCACAAGCTTGGATGAAAGTGTGTAGTGTGGCAGGGAGAAAGGGGGAAAGAAGGAAAAGAAAGAAGAGAAGGAAAAGAAAGAAGAGAAAGAAAGGGAGAGAGAGAGGAAGGAAGGAAGGAAGGAAGGAAGGAAGGAAGGAAGGAAGGAAGGAAGGAAGGAAGGAAGGAAGGAAGGAAGGAAGGAAGGAAGGAAGGAAGGAAGGAAGGAAGGAAGGAAGGAAGGAAGGAAGGAAGGAAGGAAGGAAGGAAGGAAGGAAGGAAGGAAGGAAGGAAGGAAGGAAGGAAGGAAGGAAGGAATCATAGAATCAACCAGGTTGGAAGAGACCTCCGAGATCATCGAGTCCAACCTATCACCCAGCCCTAGCCAGTCAACTAGACCATGGCACTGAGTGCCTCATCCAGGAAGGAAGGAAGGAAGGAAGGAAGGAAGGAAGGAAGGAAGGAAGGAGGAAAGGAAGGAAGAAAGGAGGAAAGGAAGGAAGGAAGGAAGGAAGGAAGGAAGGAAGGAAGGAAGGAAGGAAGGAAGGAAGGAAGGAAGGAAGGAAGGAAGGAAGGAAGGAAGGAAGGAAGGAAGGAAGGAAGGAAGGAAGGAAGGAAGGAAGGAAGGAAGGAAGGAAGGAAGGAAGGAAGGAAGGAAGGAAGGAAGGAAGGAAGGAAGGAAGGAAGGAAGGAAGGAAGGAAGGAAGGAAGGAAGGAAGGAAGGAAGGAAGGAAGGAAGGAAGGAAGGAAGGAAGGAAGGAAGGAAGGAAGGAAGGAAGGAAGGAAGGAAGGAAGGAAGGAAGGAAGGAAGGAAGGAAGGAAGGAAGGAAGGAAGGAAGGAAGGAAGGAAGGAAGGAAGAAGAAGAAAGAAAGAAAGAAAGAAAGAAAGAAAGAAAGAAAGAAAGAAAGAAAGAAAGAAAGAAAGAAAGAAAGAAAGAAAGAAAGAAAGAAAGAAAGAAAGAAAGAAAGAAAGAAAGAAAGAAAGAAAGAAAGAAAGAAAGAAAGAAAGAAAGAAAGAAAGAAAGAAAGAAAGAAAGAAAGAAAGAAAGAAAGAAAGAAAGAAAGAAAGAAAGAAAGAAAGAAAGAAAGGAAGGAAGAAGGAAGGAAGAAGGAAGGAAGGAAAAGCAATGTGGGGGAGAAGAAAAGGAAAAGGAAAAGAAAAAAAAGTCTCAGATTTTCCTCCGTTTGCTCCGGATTCTTACAAACAAAAGATAACCGCATCTCAAGCTCTTCGGGCTCTCCTCCTCTCAGGGAGAGACACTTTCGGACTCGTTTCACTCAGTTTCAGTAGTCTATAAGAGATGTGCTCTCTGCCTGCTCCGAGGACATACGAGGATGCGACTTTTCCCTCCTCCCGTCCTTCCCTAAGCCGGGGAGGCACCCATCCCTGGGATTTCATCCGTTTTCAATCCGACAGCAAACCCTATGCTTGATGAGAAGAGCCTGAGTAGATTCCCACCAGTTCTGATGGGACAGAAGGTTTATCACAAATGCTATCCTTCCGCGGATTATAGCGCAGAGATGCGCTGGGTGGCGCGTAAATTGAACCCTGCTTTTCCCAGGCTGGTGGGGAAAAAAATAGGAGAGTCTCACTTAATTAAGCTGGGGGGGTGGGTGTTGCCAAGAGCTTTGCACCTTAAGCGGTGACCTCTTCAGCTTTCCGAACCCTGCAATCCTTTGTGCCTTTTAAGCCCCCGTCTTCATCCTACTTAGACTCTGCTTCATGTGTCTCTCCCGGAATTGGCTCCAAATAAACGGATCAAGGATGTAAAACTATCCCCCCAAGATATATGACTAAGAATTGTCAAGGAGACTTTGGTCCACTCTCCATGTCTATTATGCCAGTCACTCATCATGATCCCTTGTGGTGTGTCATACGTCATCATGACACTGATCCATGACACAGTTTAATGCTATTCGGGGATCCTCCGGCATCTCACAGCAGCCTGCTGGCCTGCAGCCCTGCACTTTTGTAACTCACTGCAAAGGCACCCCCTTGCACCCTCTCCGAAAGGACCACTACTTTAAAAACCACCATTCCAGGCGTTTCCTGTCCCAAACCTCAGGACTTCCAGATATTTCGGGGATTTTCAGTCCTCCCACCTCGTTGTTGCCTTGAGTCCTTCAGCGTCTATCCCCATTCTCTCTCCCCTCACAAGCCCTGAAGGGCTTATCTCGGTGGGGTTCCTCTGCCTCTTACACGCAGCGTTAGGCGTTCAGCGATCCTGACGTTAGACCCAGAAAGATTGATGTCCACACAAGAAGTAGATGTGTTCTCGAGTGGGTGAAAGAGAGCTTCCCCAAGCTGGGCAGAGGGAGAGAGGGGTATGGGGTCGGGGGACAGAGGAATTAAGGCTGCCAGCTCACTCCTCTCCGCACCTCCGTGGGTGTTTGAGGAGGGGCGGAGAGTGCTAGCAGAGTGCTGTGGCCACCACCCAACCCCCGAGCATCCCCAGGGCTGCGGGATGAGGGCAGACAATAACACCTGCGATCTATCACGGCGTGGAAATATGTACAGTAATGTGGAGTAATTGCTCTTTCCGCTTCCAGAGGGAGCTCAAAGCTGTTAAAAATCAAGGTTAGAGTCTTCCAAACTGTAAAGTCTTCCACAGGGCATATCTGAAGCGCAGGCAGATAAACAGGGAGACAGGCAGAGAGTGAGAGAGCTCCCCGTTTGTCTCGGAAGGGACTTTAGGATTCATTTAATATCCTGGGAGAGGGGATAAAGGCTCTGTCAAGGAGTATTAATCTGGTTAGCTACGGCACAGGGCTGAGAAATTTCCACCTGTACGCAGAGGGGAGAAACGCTAATGGGGGAGCACAAGGTGAACCCCTTGCTCATAACATTACCCGGGATGATGTACGGCAGGATCAGCGTCCGAGTTAATTAAATCACTGCAGACGACAGGGTTGTTCAGCAAGTGCATAGAATCCCGTCTGGAAACAGCGATCTGCTTGTGTAACGTTCAAGCAAGGATCTCCACCCGTCGAGAAGATGCTGATATCCCGCCTGGTCTGGGCTTGACTTCGGGTGTTTAGGTTTGTGTGATACAGATGGACGTCGGGCTGTAGCGTGGGATATATACTTTTTATACATCCATCCCCTCTCACCCACATTTCCCTGTGAGTTTTCCCTCTGCGTAACTGCACTCATCCCTGCTCCCATGTTTATTAACCGCGGAAAATCTCTCTCGGCGGTTCGCAACTGGGTAACGGCTGACGCTAAAAATTTAATGACAACTCGGAACTGTCACACGCTAATCAGGAGATCCGTCAAGTGCGGACCCCTGGAAGACCGACTGGGATTTAGGATATTGGGAGAGAGGTGCTGTTATGTGTTTGGCGAGTGCTCAAGAGGTCAAAACCCATCTTCGTCTTCATCCTTGTCCTCATCCTCATCTTCTTTTTTATTCTCACCATCATCCTTATCTTCATCTTCATCCATTCTCTTCGTCTAGCCTGGGTTGTGCCCATCCCATGCTGCCTCCCAACCTGCCTCATCTTAACTTGAGATCATACACACGGTCTCTGCTTCCAGCTTCCCTATCATTTCCCCAAGACGCCAGGAGCTGGCGGGGAATCGATCCCCTATCCCTGCCCCACTGATCCTCGCTACTCCGTCAGCCCCCACCCCCGGCTGCCAGGGCTCGAAGTAGTGTCATAACCCCTGTGTAAATCATCGGGAACAAGCTGGAGGTTCGTTTCCTTCGGGGAAAAATGAACAAGTAAAAATAAATAAATTAACTCGGGTTTATTGCTCTTTTAACACTGAGATGGCTTATAAAAGGTGGGGAGGGGGACAACAGAAGACGGGGGCGCAAAACAGTACGTGAAGGAGTCACCACCATCTCCCTGACAAGTCGTTACGCCTTCACCCTCCACCAATTAAACATACCTCACGGGACTTCTGCTAGCAGCGAACTTGGGATGATAACTAAAAGGGACCCCCTCCAGTCCCGGCGTGTGCCCCATTACCAAATAAAGAGCCGCGGGTCCCGGGTCAGCCCCGAGGAGTAGGACCAGGAGCTCAGCAACAGCCCCTGGGAGCGGAACAGAGTCAGTCCCCAGGAGCGGGAGCCCCAGGACAGCAGCCCCAGAAGCGGGAGCGGGAGCCCCAGGACAGCTCTCAGAAGCGGGAGCGGAAGCCTCGAGCAGCCCCCAAGAGGGAGTCTAGAAGCCTCAGGGCAGCCTCTAGAAGCAGAAGCCCCGGACAGCCTCTGGAAGACAGACAGAGTCAACCTCGAGCATTCCCCACGAGTGGATTCAGGAGCTCCAGGCATTTCCCGGCGGCCGAAAAAGTTCAGTCTCCGGGAGAGGGTCTGCGAGCTCCGGGGCAGCCCTCAGGAGCGGGTCTACAAACTCCGGGCAGCCCCCGGTAGCCGGACACGCTCACTTCCCGGGAATGGGTCCAGGAGTTCCGGGCAGCCCCTGGGACCGGAACCGCGGAGCCTGCGCGCACTCGCCTTGGGAGATACCAGAAGCGGAGCGTGGAGGGATGGGTGTCCCGGGACTATCTTTGGCCCAGGGATGCTCCTTCAGAGCACGGAGCACTAGGAGGACTCCTCTTTTGGGCTGCAAAACTTTTCGTGTGTCTGTTTCTTTAGTTTGTTTATTATTATTATTATTATTATTATTATTATTATTATTATTATTATTATTATTATTATTATTATTCCCCTCCGCACCACTACCTATTTCTAAACTTCTTATCCCGCGCTCGAGCCCCGGTCCATGCAGCGTGGTCCGGCAAAAAAAAATCTCTTTATTTTCTTTACAATAGAGATCTTTCTGCTCTATATGGACCTGCTAGGGGACATGCATGAGTAGGCTAAAATGCCACCTTCCTTACCTGTTATTTTTCTTAGCCACTTCGAACAAAAGGCACCCCGGATGCTGCGCCTTTTTTGTGTGTCTATCTGTCTGTGCCTAAGTGGGTATGTCACTGAGTTAATTCCAAATATTTGGTACACAAATTTCTAACCTAAAAGAGATTAATTTTACAGAGTAATCCAATTAAAAGATTTTTAAACTAATCTTTTTTTTTTTTTTAATAGTGCAAGGCTAAAAGAGGAAAATCGTTTTTATGGCGATGATCTATTGCACCAATTCGGTGTGTAGAAAGAGGCTTTCCTCCCTTGAAGATGGCCACTCTTCGTCACAGGCACCTCTGAGGTGGCAGATGCACCCTAGTATAGACATGGATAAATCTGAGTTTATTTATTTATTCCGGAAATTATACCATCCAGGCACGAATCTTCTCCCTCAGCGTTCAGATGAAGTGAGTTTGGGCGCTTACAAGTACCGTAGACTTTTTAAAGTGCTAATAGATTTATGGTCTCTTTTCCGACGCCCATCCAGAGTAATTAGCACATATGTTCTAAATAGATGATAGTTTTGTGAGCAATAAAGCAATTACCCATCGCTGGAGCTGACAGTTCCTCCAACTAAACTCCAACCAGCAGCTAATTGGAAAAGTCATTTCAGCTCCATTGTCTGCAATTAGTCCTGCTAAACTATTACACCCAAACTACCTGGTTTGAGGTTTATTTATTCATTTCTATTTGCATTTACAAACGTTTACCAAGTCACTCTTTTACAGGCTGCCAGATTCTCTAAGGCTGGGGTTTTGGTATTTGGGTTTTTGGGTTTTTTAATCCCCCTTTTCACATCCAAGAAGCCACGCTCTCATCTTGGCGATGATGGAGGACACAAACGTGTCCACTCTGTGAGCTAGGGGCGGAGGGAATGCAAAGCTTATTTTCCTGGTCAGTGCAGCCAAGCGAGCTGGAGAGGGCGATGGGCAGGAAGGAAAGGAGTGATTCAGCTTAAAAATCCAAATTCCCCTACCACCCCAGCTCTGAATTTAAGAGCAGTCCGGATGATCCCCTCCTCCACTCCAACAACGCAACTCACAGGTATCTCTGTGCTGGACGTCCCCTGCTAGCCATAATTACTGGGAGACAGGGTATTCATCTGCACGAGAGGACGGGAAAAACATCTGTGGGCCAGGGGATGTCCTTTTCTGTCCCGCCCCCCAAAAAATGCTTCCTCCTTCGAGGGTGAAAAAATAAAACAAGGGGCGTTCGGAGCCGGGGGGACAGGACGGGGACGGGGACAGGAACGGTACACAACACACCGTGATTGTGGTGTGGATGAGAACTTGTGCACAGTGAGTGGAAAAAATGCGTTAAACATCAGTTTGACGCCCCACCGGTGCTTCAAAGCGTACACCGGCTGGATTCCTTCTACTTAATTTAATCTTTATTGGACTGGGCTTCTCCTCACCATCTATTCACCAAAATCCCAGCAGAAGACAAGATGAAGGGAAAGAAAGAAAGGGGGGGGGGGGGGGTGGGGGGGGGGGGTGGAAAGGTGGGATGGGGAGGCGGAACACGACAACACACAGAGAAGGGGAAGAGGGGAGGGTTGTTTTAGTTCTTCATTTGAACCGCAGGTATTTAACAGGGAGGCACTCCAAGGAGTTTGAAGTAGGTCCTCTTAAGTCAAAACTTCTGCACAGGGCTTGAACTGGTCCTGGAGTGAGAAAGATTTGCTTGTTGGGATGGGAATTTTGTAGCCTTAGCAACAAAGTAGTCACTTGAAGGAATTTTACAGAGAAAGCATCCCAAGACTGAGGAAGAAACGACAATTTCTGAGCGATTCGGAGGGAAGAGATAGCTTGAGATGGCTTGAGCCTCTAGAACAAAGCTTTTAAGCTTTTTCTATTTGCCAGCGCCCCCCAGATTTGCCGCCTTTCATTCTCCTTTTTTTTCCCCCTCTCAGTTAATAGTAATAATAATAGTAGTAGTAGTAGTAGTAGTAATAGTAGAATAACTAGCTTTTGGCAAGGTGACCCCAGAAAACAGCGGGCATCCCCGTTGCCAGGCAAAGCCTCCTAAAACAGATAGCCCCCTCCAAAAGCCACCTTCCCCTGGGCATTCGGGGTTTCCCTATCTTGACACCCTCAGTAAGTGCAAGTTAACCAAAATCTCGGATTTTGAGCTTGAGAGGGGAAATAATGTCGGGCCGCCTCTTTTCGCTGCTCCTCCGAGCATCACTCCCGGAGAAGGGTCCTTCCTGGCAGGGTGTTGAGAAAGGGGGAGTTTCTGGGGTGCTGTTTGTCTTCCCAAACCCTATTGTAGGGCGGGGTGTAAGGGATATGTGGGGGTCACAATTGTCCCTATGCAGGCCCGCACAGTGCACATGGCAGAAAACTGCTGGGAAGGGCTGCCCATGAGGATCACTTGTGTGCGAGCGCCCACGGGCACGCACCCCTCCAGCAAAAACATTTTCGTTGCTCCCGAAGCACACACCCCCCGCTTCTCTCCCTGTCTCTTTTTTTTTTCCCCTTTTTTTTTTTTCCTTGCTTTTTCCATTACGAGCGATTAGGTGGTGTCTATTCAAAGTTGCTGATCCAGAGAGAAAATAGCAGTAGATAAAAGAAGATTTCAAGTGACCTCCTCGTCCCTTTCACACCAACCTGAGCCCTAGAATAGCCAAGGATCAACTCGGACAAAAGCCCTTTCCTTTTTCCCTTTCAGCTTCAGAAGATTCAGTGCAAGGGGTTAACAATAAAACATATAACTCTAGCTCCGTTTTTTCGTAGGATCAGGCAATTTTGTGTACCTTATTAACGATACCGTTGTATATGCCTAGGTTTCACCCCTTGAAAAGTGTGAATTAAAAAAATAAATAAATAACAGAAGAAAGACGGAAAACGGGGAGAAAGCCTTCTGGTGGTAAAATACACAGCAGTCATTTGCAGCTTTTGTGCAGGGCTGAAGAGATTTGTTGTGTTTGTTCTGTTTCGTTTAAACTTTTATCTGAAGCGCATCATCGTCCTCCCCACTCAAGGCAGAACTCACTGTAATAAACATATCTTAACTCATTGATAATTTTAGCGAAAACGCCGAGGTTTATTACTCAGATCAACTCCTGATGAGGTAGATTTTATTATATTGCTGGCTGTTCTCGCCAGAATTCGCTGTATTTGTTTTTTCGTCCTCACCAAAATCCCTTTTTGGTAGCGTTTTATCTCCGATGCAGGGGGAGAAAGTGATGTTACACATTTAAACATCTCGAAGGAAATCTGTGTAAAGTCCGTCTTGAATCTACTCCTGACACGAACTAATCCCCTCAGTAAAAGAAATGGGATATCTGACAGGTAACTATTACGAGACTTATTATATCCTGCTTCGGTTACATTGCCAGGACAATCTCACAACTTCTCATCTCGTTTCCAAACGTCAGCCCTATTATCAAAAGATCCAGCCCAGTTTGGGATTATAAATAACCCCCGGTTTTATTCTTAATAGAAGCTGGGGAGGGGGTTTTAAAGCGCAAAGCCTCCTATTTGATGGCTTTTGCACCACTTTTTATTATTATTATTAATAATAACATTGCTGTTTCACTTGGCTTTGGTGCTGGAATCACCACAGTTTTATTTGCATCAAAGGTGAATATTTGTACCTGGTTCAGCAGTTTCTGTTGAAAACATTTCCTAGATTCGCTTTATACAAGGGGAGGGAGTTGTTTTTTTTTTTTCCTCAAGAGGTCATCAATTCCTTTTCTCGGGGCTCTTACTTGGAATTGCTCCTTTCTGCTGTTAGACAAGTGGCCTTCAGTCTGAGGAGTTTTTTCTCCACTCTCCACACAGACGTGGTGTGGTTTGGGGTTTTATTTTGCTTAATTTTTTAGCTTACAGACATAGGTTTAATTGGTTGGGTTTTTTTTCTCTTTTTTTTTCTTTTAATTTTTATTATAAATAAATAAATGCAGACTTTGGGATGCTCGAGCACTTCAGTTTGGAGGCATAGATAGCGAGTTGTGATTCAGCTCCCCTCTTTTGGCTTGTCACCAATGCCCGGCAGTTTCTGAACGTGGCACAAATGACAAAACCGCTGCTATAACGCGGTCTCTGTGCTGGGAATGCTGCAAGGAGAGCAGATTGCCTTCCTGAGGGGGTGGATGAGGTGGGGAGAGGTAGAAAATTACAGAATTAGGGTGGGAGACCGCTGTCACGCCGCTTCTTTGTCAGTCCCGTCTGAAATAATGCCAGGGAAGCAGAAGGTGTGCGCGGCGGGGCTCGAGGTTAAGCATATGCAGAAAGTGAGGAGCATAGGGGAGGGACACACAAGCATACATATATGATACGAAGACCCTCCCTTGCGGGGCTCGTGAAACCTGCTGAGACATAGATCCACACTGGACAACGCAGGAATGTCGGGCACGACTTCAGAAGGTTATTTCTGAGCGAAGGGAGAAGGATTATGTTCCTAGGAGTGATTATGCTTTATAAAAAATAAATAAAAAAGGGACTATGTGTGTGACAGGGTGGGCCACAAATGCTGAGCAGGGAAAGGTGGAGGCCCCTGTTTCCCAAGGCCTTTGATGTGAGGTAGATTGATTTGGATGATAGTGACAGGGATACCTTCAGGGCATCAGGAAGATGCCCACCCCAGAGGTCCTGGCGGATGGGGGTGTTGAAAGTATCCATCATTCCAGCATCAAGCTTCCTTTAGAAAGCGTCAGGGACAGGCACAAAGACCCCTAAGGTTGTGACTTGCAGGCAGGTGCTGCGGGACAGCAGTCCAAACTGCCTTCCTCCCTCTGGAGGGTCCATCGTGGCCACTTCTCTATCCTCTGGGCTGCCTATGGTGATGCAACCCACTGGAGACCACCTTTTGAGGGCAAAGTTGGGGGTAAAACTGCCCCTCCTAAAGTGTCACCTCCCCCTTGCACATCTGAAACCAATTTGGTTGTCTGTCAGGTCTGGTCAAGAGCTTGTGGGGGGTAGGAATGGGAGGAGGATGTGGTGGAGGGAAAAGGAGTGGAATAAAAATGAGAAAAAAGAATGAAGGGAAAAAAAGGCAAAAGAAGCAAAAAGGCCTTGGGAGGAAAGGCTCCATCACTGCTGACAGAAAATGAGGCCTTGCCAGGCATTTCCAGCTGTTGAGGACTGGCCTCAGCCATAGGAGTCCCAGGAGTGTTGAAGCAGAACCGGGACACACTTTTAAAGCTGGGTCCAGGGAAGTGTCATAGTCACCAGTCACATCCCAGCTTGGGAAAAGGGGCTGCCCTGATGGCTCCAACTGAAGGATGCACCCAGAGACGTGGTGGAGGTAGAACAATACATACAAGGGAAGAGACTTCAGGGAGACCTACTCTGATTTTATAGCTTGAAGTTGTTCTGCTAGTCAGAATAAGAGGTAAAAACTCTAAAAATTGAAGAGTGAGAGGGACAGTTTTGCATATCAGAGACACTCACTGCTCCCTGTGACAGCAGCCTCGCATTTATTGTCCTCCTTCCACCTCACTTCCTACCTCCTTGTGTGCATATATATGTGTGTGTATATATATATATACACACATGTATACACATACATCCATGCCTCTGTGAATGTGTATATATACATTTTATATATGCTTTCTGGCGGGTGAATCAGGCACTTCACATTTGTTTTGGAAAACGCAGGCTGCAGATCACAGCTCCCAACCCTGCCACTTGCAAAATAATAGCAATAATACCATAAATTGGGGTTTATGTTATAGTCTGCCCCCCTTCTTAACTCACCCTCCACTAGAAAGAGCGTGTAAAAGTTGTCATCTTTAATATCCAAGAGTTACTTTTCCTTCCAGAGGGGATAAGAAGCGCACAGAGGAGGGAGAAGCCAGCACCGTCCCGGGTTTGGCTACACCAGGATGGGGAAGAAAGAGAGACATAGCGGGAGCGGGGGGAGAATAGAAGAACACCGGGAGAGGGAGGTGGGAAAAGACCCTAAATCCTGCCAAAACTCTGCCACCTTCAGATCCTAACCTGGACCTTGGCCTTGGGAAAGCGGGGACAAGGAAGACGGAGGGGGAAATTACGTTTGAGCAAGTCCCTAGCACCGTCTTTTCTACTCGTTCCAGACCCGCAGAGGTTAAAAAGCAATCAAAGCTCATTTCCCAATTAAATGTGAGTTGTGACCATTTCTGAGTGTCCCTGCAATTTGTCGGAGAGAGGAAATGCCTCCCGCCGCTTGAACTGTGCTTTAACCTGGTCATCTGAGGCATGAGGATACTTTTCTTGATGGATTCTCCTTGCCTTGGCCCTCATTCTGGCTCCCTCTCTAGGCTTCCGCACAACCCCAGTGTGCTGCAAATAGGTTTTTCCCCGAGACACCAGCAAACTTCACCAGTCCCTTTCTGCATCGGTTTGTTTTGAAAATCCCACATTTAAGATTTGCCTTCCCTCACCACGCAAGCAAATAAAAGCCACCAGCCACCAAGCATTCATAGCCAGGCGAGGGGACAAGAATACCTTACCCGCCGCACACACACACATCTCCCCTTTTTTTTTTCTTCCCCCCCCCACCCCCCCAAATCAGCGCAATTTCAGCAGGTTTTAGCTTCCTCCTGATTGCGGTTGCTCGCAGCCCGGCTGGGAAGCATCTGATAGCTACCACTTTAATCTGTTGACACTATCACCCCGGATAAACAGGCTGCCATCGATCTTTTCATTAGGTGGTCAAATAACAAACAGAGCAGGTGAAAGAGAAGAGCTTTAGGATGTTCTCGCAGTTCCCCACCCCGCCGTCCTGCCGCTGATGTTGCTGCTGTCGCTACAAGTTGCGCTGAGCATCATCGTGGGGTCGATACATGCGTGGGTCAGCCCTGAGAGACACTACGGAGTCGTGGGGAAGGGGCACTATGCAATGGAAATATCCACACACCGTTCTAGAGAGGGGGAAAGGAAAGGGAAAGTGAGGAGGGGAAGGGACAAACTGAGGGTTAAGCACCTCTCCGCCCAAATAAGGGGATAGTGGGGGTGGCGGGTAAGGGGACAGAAGGTTGGGAGGTTGAAGGGGCGAGGAGGGGTTGGAGAAGGTCTCCCCGCCAAACGTCGCGGCCACGCTCCCATACCTCCTCCCCCCGCCCCGAAACCCCGAGGAAGGAAGCGGCGACTTGCCTGGGGTGTCCCGGCGTGATCGCGGGAGCCGGGGCCGGGAGGAGCCGGGCTGCGGCTGCTGTGGGTCCGTCCACCTTCTCCCAGGCTTTTCTGCCTCTGTCTGTGTCTCTGTCTCTGTCTCTCTCTCTCTCTCCCCCTCTCTCTCCGTGCCTTGCTCTGCCTCTTTTACTTCCCTGTCTCTTCACAGTCTGGGGAGTAAAATCTAGATGATACACATACCGAGCTTGCCTTTTTTGTCCGATTTAATCTTATTCGTTTCACCTTTTCACTGACCAAGAGACAGGAGCGAGAGTTTATTTGGAAAGAGGGGGGAGAGAGGAAAGGAGCCTACTGTTGCATAGTCAATAACATCCTTTTTATCAATGCGATATACAATAGAGACGGCTTGGCCAAGGGAACTCATTGAAAATCTCTTCATTATTTCGGGGCAAAATCAAGCGTTTATGCTGATCTCAGAAATCATGAAGGATTCTCCTCTTCATCTGGCTCCCAGTCTTCCCATTTCAGAGCTGACAGGGAAAGGGGGAAAAAAAAAGAATGAAAGTTGAGAGCAGTTTATTTATTTTTATTTTTAAATCCCTGTACAAAAACTAACAATAAAATTTCATCCATATCTTTCATCTCCCTTTCCTTCCATGTAGAATTTTCCTTGTTTTCCAGTCCGATTATAAACTTTTAAAAGACATAAGAAGAGGGTAGAGCAGTGACTTAGGGGGAGAAGGTTTGCTCGCCTTTTTTTTTTTCTTTCTTTTAACAGTTTGTTCTTTCTTTGTCGCAATCCTTCGTCCCAAAGCGGATTTCAGACCTCTGGCAGGAGGGTGAAGCTGCCAGCAAGACATGCTTAGAGACAAAAATGGGATAAAAATTGTGAATTTCGAGGTTTTCTTCTTCGGCGCGGTTTTCTATGAAAGATAAAGGGAGGGGGAAGTGGGGGGCAATATTTTTAAAAGGAAGGGGGAATGTGAAAGGCCTAAGAGAGTGACATACTAACCCCACACACACCCCAAGAGCCCCCCTCCCGCCTTGTCTCCCCCGGGCCTCCGGCTCGGTGCCCACTAGATGGCAGCCGGCGCCAGCGATTCCCGCTCCGCGCCGCCGCCGCCGGGACCGCGGAGAGAAGCGCGGAGAGGAGCGGAGCGGTGTGACATCTTTTCAGCCCCCAACCCCTCATCCTTCCTCTGCACATCCTTTCTTTTTCTTTATCCGCCCCACCACCTGCATAGAGCAACTGGCTTTTGGGAAAGAATGCCTTCCAGAGGGAGTCAGGATGAGAAGAAGGGTGTTGGGGATGTTCTGATCCCTACTCCGCAAAAACTAGAAGTGTAAGGGGAGCAGGGGGAAGACAGTAGATGTATGAGGTGGGAAATAAGGGTGGGAAGGTGGGAAGATAAAATAGCCCAAAGTGGAATGGGGATGTATAGGGACGTAAATGTGTGCGGCGGTATGCGAGAAGGGTGCGCGGACGTGCATGTGCGAGGCTGCGTGCACAAGCGCGGCTGCTCCTTAGGAGCAGCGACCCTGGCTTCTCCATCATTAACCCCCAGACACGGGGGTGAATTTTGAGATTAGGAAAGAGAAATCCCGATTTCAAATGAGAAAGACGGGGGGGGGGGGGGGGGGGGGGGATAACTATAAATAAATAAATAAATAAATAACCCATCAACTTTTGACGGGGAGCCCACATCGTCCCCTTTTAATTCCCCCCTTTCTGCTATCGCAGTGCATCCTCTGCTACTGCTGGTGGGGGAGAGCAGGGGCGGGGAAAAAGAGAGAGAGACCGTAGACGACCCATACTAATCAGGTCTCAAAGTAAATAGCAGCGCAGGGCGATCTCAGTGTAAATTGTGCTTGTCAGAAGAATCCCCTCTCCCTCCCTCTACCCTCCTTCACTTCCCCCACCCCAACACCCCCCCCCACCCCTTGCTCGCTTCTCTCCTCCCATCCCAGTCAGTAGGTAGCGAGAATTAAAAAAAAAAAAAAAAAAAAAAAAAAAAAAAAAAAAAAAAAAGAAGAAGAGAGGAGGGAAAAAAGGGAGAAAAAAAAAATAGCGGGGGGGGGGAGGGGGTAACCAATGGAGTGAAGGAGGCTTGGCTAACCTTAGCCTCCCATTTTCTCTCCCCCCCAATTCAGGGCTCTGACCAGTCAGTCGCCTTTGATTATCAGTTGCCAGCAGCCCTTCTCTTGGCTCCTTGACACGAGCTCCATATAAGGCAGCGATCTCCATAGAAACGTGTCAGTTTCAATAGTAGTGTCAAAGTTCACTATATACAGACATTCGCGCAGATCCCCCTTTCGGAAACATTGCTCTGCTAGGCTTCCCGTTTAAACGCATTCATTTTTTGGGTCTCTCTCCCTCTCTCTCACTCCCTCTCTCTCTCTCTCTCTCCTCTCTCTCCCCTTTCTTGCATATTCTATTAGTTGTGTGCTTTTTTTTTTTTTTCCCTCCCCTTCATCTCCCTGTTCTCTTCCCTTTTCTTCTTTTTTCCACCCTTTCTCCTTGTGTCTTTCGCTTCATTCCTGCAGGAGAAGAAGAGAGAGAGGTGAAACTGAAAAAAAAAAAAAGCAAACAAAAAAAAAACCCAAAACCAAATCCGATAAAGGAAGGAAAAAAAGAAGGGGGGGGGGGGGGGGGGGGGGGGGAGGGGAGCAGAGAGACAGGGAAAAAAGAGAAAAAAAAAAAAAAAAAAAGCCCTGAGAGAGAGAACGCGTTCACATCTTAATACCGTTATTATTTTGACCGTTCTTGCCTAATTTTTTTTTATTTTGGGGGAGGGCTTCGCCGCTGGCTGGTGAGTTTTTACCCGAAATACTTTTTTTAGGCGGACAGACACACAGAGACAAAAATGAACGCTTTGGGGGTGATTTTCACCGATTTTTTTTTTTTTATGATTATTTAATTTTTTTTTTCCCTCGCACCCCAGCATCGTGAGCTCTCACAGGAGACGAAGAAGGAAGGAGAAAGAAGAGGATTTATTTACCCGACCTACTTTGGATCTCTCTTTTTGCTGTGCGTGTCATTATTATTCCCGTTCTCTATTTTTACACTTCGCCGTGAATTCGTCTCCTCTGCGAATTTAGTCACATCCGACTTCTTTTTTTTTTTTTTTTTTTTTTTTTTTTTTTTTTGTGTATGTGATTTTTTTTTTTTTACGGGAAAAAAAAAAAAAGAAAAAAAAAGAGAGAGATCAAGCGAGCGGGAGAGATACAGCGAGAGAGAGAGAGGGAGCAGCTTGGGAGAGAAAGAGCAGCGACCGGCAACCTCCTCCTCCTCCTCGCCGCCGCCACAGCAGCTCAAACTGCCTCAGCCCCCCGCCCGCCTCCGCCGCCGCGCTGCCGGGCTCTGCCGCCCTGCATGGCTGACTGCGCCCTGCCCTGGACCTGGCCCCCGGACACCTCCATGCCCTGATCTGCAACACCGAACGGCTTCTTTTTGCTCCTCCCGCCTTTCCCACAACCCGCACCGGCCACAACAGCAGAAGCACCGACAGCGGCGGCAGCAGCACCGACAGCGGCAGCAGGAGCACCGACAGCGGCAGCAGCGGCGGCCGGGCCCCGGCGGCGGCGAACGGCGAGCGGCGACCTCCTCCTCCTCTTCCTTCCCCTCCTCCCTCTCCTTCCCCTCCTCCCTCTCCTCCTCCTCCTCCTCCTCCTCCTCCACCTCCTCCTCCCTCTCCTCCTCCTCCCTCTCATCCTCCTCCTCCTCCTCCTCCTCCTCGGCGGCGCGGCGGCTTCCTCTATGCCCGCACATCCTCCGCGCCCGTAGCGCCCGGACCGCGTGTGGTGGCTGTGCCCGTGTGTTGTGTGGTGCTGCCGTGTGCTCGAGTGAGGAAGAGCCGAGCCTTGTGCCGGGCGTGTGCTTGCGTGTGCGTGTCCGGCGTGGTGGTGGTGGTGTTGTTACTCCTCTGAATGCCTCTCCTCCCGACAGCCTTGTTTGCCGTTTCTGATTTTGCAACTTGAAGTGGCGGCGGCGCGGAAAGGGGGGGGGGGGGGTGGTGGTGGTGGTGGAGGTGGTGGTGGTGGAAGGAGGGCGAGGAGAAGCCGTGAAAGCCGGGGAGAGAGAGAGCGGAGTGGGGAAGAGGCCAGAAGGGGGTGTTTTAAAGAAGGGGGGGGGGGGGAAGAAAGAAAGAGGAGGAAAGGGAAGGAAAGAGAAGGGGAAAGGAGGAAGAGGAAAGGGGGAAAAAAGAGAGAGGGAGAAAATCTTCCGTCGCCCCCTCCCCTTCCCTTAAAAAGAAAGGAAAAAAAAGGAAAGAAAAGAAAAGAAAAAAGAAAGAAAGAAAAAATAGAGAGAGGAGGGGGGCTCGCGGCGAAAAAAAAAAATAAAATAAAGAAAACGGCAGGAGCGGCTCCATCCGGCGGCAGCGGCGGCAGCAGGGCAGCGGCATCCGAGGCGGAGGCAGGCGGCAGGCAGGGTCCCCTCGCTCCCCGCTCGCCCCCGGCTCCCGGCCGGCCGCCTCACCCCCCCCATTCCCCGGCAGCCCGCAGCGAGACGCGCCCGCGCTCCCCAGCACTTTTTTGGGGCCGAGATATGGCAATGGTAGTTAGCAGCTGGCGAGATCCGCAGGAAGACGTGGCCGGGGGAACCCCGAGCGGCCCCAACCCCTCCGCCGCTCAACCGGCCCGGGATCAACCAGCCCAACAACAGGGGGGTTCGGCAGCACCGCACACCCCGCAAACACCAAGCCAACCAGGACCCCCATCCACACCGGGTACGGCCGGGGACAAGGGAACAGGTCAGCAAGGCTCGGGGCAGAGCCAGCAACACATCGAATGCGTGGTGTGCGGGGACAAGTCCAGCGGCAAGCATTACGGCCAGTTCACCTGCGAGGGATGCAAAAGTTTCTTCAAGAGGAGCGTCCGCAGGAACTTAACTTACACATGCCGCGCCAACAGGAACTGTCCCATCGACCAGCACCACCGCAACCAGTGCCAGTACTGCCGCCTCAAGAAGTGCCTCAAAGTGGGCATGAGGCGGGAAGGTGAATATTTCTTCCCTATTATGCTATCGCTCCCCTTCTGTTTTGTTTGTTTGGGGTTTGGGTTTTTTTTCTGTTGCTGCTTTTTTTTTGCCTTTCCCCCCCTCTTTTTTTTTTTTTTTTCGGTGGGAGGAGGTATTTGGAGGTTTTTTGGGTTGTTTTGATCTTTTTTCTGCCTCTCCATCTCCAACCCCATCTACTTCCCCATCCCCATTCATTCCTCTTCCCACCCCGCGGCTTGTGCAAGGCGTGTGTGAGTGTGCCAAGGGGGTTTCTCTGGTTGTAATGTGAGTGTGTAATGTGCTTTACGAGCATCTATATGCCCTATATATCCACAAACACGCGGGCATACGTGTATGCCCGTGTACATCTATACATACAATCTATACCGCCACTGAGATCTAGGTCTCTCTCTCTTCTATATCTCCATGCACATGTCAATCTCTCCCCCTTGCCTGCGCTCCCATCTGGCAGCTTTGCGCCAGGTTTTGTTGTTATTGTTGATGGTGGTTGGTGATGTTTTCTTTTCCTTTTTTTTTCTTTTTTTTTTTTTTTTCCTCCTTGCTTTTCGGTTTGTGCTTTCCTGCCCTTATTCCGCTCTTCCTCAACTAAACACGGCGACACATACACCCCGTTTCCCTTTTTTCTTCTTTTCTCCAGCATCGCTGTGTTCACCCCTTTCCCCATCTCATTGTGCTGATAATTAATTATTAATATTTATTATTATTATTATTACGACCGCTCGCTGAAATATTTATGGTGTAGCAGCTACCCCCCCCCCCCCCCCCCCCACTGATCCCCTGTGTGTGTGTTTGGATGTGGTTTTGTCTATTGTTGGCTTCAGACTGGGGGGTGGGGGGAGATACATCTCTCTTTCCCGTACGAAATGTACTTCCATTCAGCTTCCTTTTCCCCCCTCCTTCCACATCCCCCCCCCCCCCCTCCTTCCGCCCCATCATTTCTCCTTTGAAAACCCGCAACACTTCTCGGTAGACCTATTTCCCATCCTCATCTGTTTGTTGTTTTTATTTATTTTTATTTGTCTCCCTCCTTAAAGAAAGATGAAAGACATGTAAGTAGGGAATAAAACAAAAAGAAAACAAACAAACAAACAAAAGAAAAGAAAAAGGGGTGGGGAAAAAAGAGGAAGGGGGGAATGAGAAAGTGGGGCCAAGAGCTACTGTATCTTTGCTTCCCTGTGTTTCCCGGTGCCTCTGATTATGCTTCTGTGTGAGATCTGGCCTTCTTTTCACTACATGCGTTCAAAGGAAAGTTTGAGACTGAACCGTGTTTCTCTACTTCTGTCATTTCTTCTCTCTCTCTTTCCCTTCTTTTTTTCCCTTTGCCTTACCACGCTGCTCATTTTATTTCTTCAGCAAACTCCACCCTCTCCTTAAAGCCTGCATACAAATCGCCATTTATAACCTTTTTACCGGTCCTCCTCATTTTTAGGAGAGCCCGCAGCCTTGCATCTGGCAGCGGGCTCCGCACCATTCCCAGCTACTCATCTCTGTGTTTATGTTATTATTTCTTTTCTTATTTTCTTCCTCCTCTCTGAGAGTCGCTGGGGCTTTGCTCGCTTGTTCTCGAGTAGGAAGATGTGCTGACCTCTTTTCCCCTCGAAACGTAATTTTCTCGATTTGCAGTAAAAAGTTTTACCCTGTGACTTGACGTTAAAGATGTTTCAGAGTCATGCCAGGGGAAAAGTCGATTTCTTTGTATTTTTGGCGGAGCAGCTATTACTGCTGCCTTGTTTGGGGTTTTGTTTGTTTGTTTGTTTTGGGTTTCTTTTTATTATTGTTATTACCTTATAAATGCCACAAGAAAGAAATAAATTAAGCTGATCCAGCTCTGGGAAAAGAAAAAAAAAACAACCTCGGATATATGACGACTTCATTGGTAGCTTCAGGGAGTGTTGGTAGGAGCCTGGGAGGAAAGGGGGAGGGGGGGAAGGAAAAAAAAAAAAGTTTATATATAAGGAAGGAGGTAGAGGGGGGAAGAGAAAGAAAAAAGAAAATCAGAAGTTACGGTGGTACTCGCAGTTAATTGAAAAATAACTACCAAGTTTACAAGCTAATGTAAGAGGGAAAGGTGGGCTGGAGGGCAGGAAAACGAGAAAGATGGTCCGGGAAAAGAAAAAAGAGGAAGTTGAGCTGAAAAAAAAAAAAAAAGTGTCACTCCAGAAAAAATATGAGTGATCTGCCTGCGCGTGTGCATGTGTGTGCGTGTGCGGAGTGTGGGTGTGCAGGAAAGGAGCTGCATCTTCCTCTTCTCTCCCCCCCACCCCCCTTTTTTTTTTTCCCTCCTCCTGAAGTTACCTTTGTTTACATGGCATGCGGCTGTGAACGCTGGCACTGATGGAGTAAAACACACGCACACGCTTTTAAAAAAAAAAAAAAAAAAAAAGAACCCAAACCAAAAACACCCAACTTTGGTCAGCTTTCGGGACTCGAGGCATGCTTACGCTCTGTGTGGAGATGGTTAATGAATCCAGTGTTTTTGCAGTTGCAAGCTTGTGCATTCACTGTGCAACGCTGACTGCAGGCTTTTTGCAGTGGCAACAGCGCACCAAAAGATACTAATTGCACCGTCCCTATTCTTTACCACGAATGTTTGGCTATTGTAAGTTCGGAGCTTTTTTTTTTTTTTTTTTTTTTTTTTTTAATTGGTTGGTTTATTTATCTTTTTTTCTTATTTATCCCCCCCCCCCCCCCCCCCCCCCCCCTTCCCCTTTATAATATCTTAATATTTCTCTTCCTTTTAGCAAGGACAACTTTGCCGGGTTGGGGAGGAGGTTGTTGGGGTTGGTGGTTGCGGTGGGAGTGTCCTTTACGGCAAACTTGTTTTGTGTAATAAAGTTAGCTGGGGGGGCTGCGACCTGTTCCAGCTCGAAGGGCAAAGAAGCGATAATTTTGAAGAATAAGGATGAATCTGTTTGTCTGGGGGAGGGGGGTCTTGGGGGGGAGGGGTGTTTTACTGTGGGTTTTTTTTATGAATTAATTTATTTTATTTAAAAAGCGATTTCACTTGTAAAATCTCAGTGCAACCAGGGCAATCGTCTGGGATCCACAACAGAGCTGGGCTATATATTTTTTAACAGCTGGCTGCGATTTTTAACCCCGTTTTCTCAACCACCCCGGAAGATTTCTTTGATTTTATTTTATTATGTTTTTTCAACGTGCGGGGCTGCCTTTTGTTGCAAGAGGGGAGGGGGGCCTGGTGAGGGTTGGGGGGGTGTTTTGCGGATTTGTCTTGTTTGCCTTGACCTTTTTTTTTTTTTTTTTTTTTTTTTTTTTAAATCTGTTTAATCTGTGTTTATTTTGTGAAGCCTGTCTGCATTTGGGGGTGGTGGAAGGTGGATCGAGGGGTGTACGCGCTTGGCTGCTGCTGGGTCTGCTTGAGCAAGGGCGTCGGGGCCAATGCTGGGGTCAGGACCGGGATGGGGTTGGGGGATGTCGATGCAGCCGCCCGGCTCCGCATGCCTGTGTCTGTCCGTGCTTGTGCTTGTGCCGGGGGCGATGGAAGAGAGAAGAAGGGGAGGAGGTTGGGGTTAGGGGGTGATGGTGGTGAGGTTGTTGAGGGTGCAGGCAGCCCGGGCATTGTCTCCGGCTGGCTGGCAGCGCCGGCGGGGAGATGCCTGCGATCCTCCTGGATGCACATTTCCTCTCCTTCTTTCCTTTTTGTCAGCGGTTCAGAGAGGAAGGATGCCGCCCACTCAACCCAACCCCGGCCAGTACGCCCTGACCAACGGGGACCCCCTGAACGGGCACTGCTATCTCTCGGGATACATCTCCCTGCTTCTGCGGGCCGAGCCCTACCCCACCTCTCGCTATGGCAGCCAGTGCATGCAACCCAACAACATCATGGGCATCGAGAACATCTGCGAGCTGGCTGCCCGCCTGCTCTTCAGCGCCGTCGAGTGGGCCCGCAACATCCCCTTCTTCCCCGACCTGCAGATCACCGACCAGGTGGCCTTGCTCAGGCTCACCTGGAGCGAGCTTTTCGTCCTCAATGCTGCCCAGTGCTCCATGCCCCTCCATGTGGCCCCTCTCCTGGCCGCCGCCGGTCTTCACGCATCCCCCATGTCGGCCGATCGAGTCGTCGCCTTCATGGACCACATCCGCATCTTCCAGGAGCAGGTGGAGAAGCTGAAGGCTCTGCACGTCGATTCGGCCGAGTACAGCTGCCTGAAAGCCATCGTCCTCTTCACCTCAGGTGAGGGGAAGGGATAGGGGGAATACGAGATGGGGATGGAAGTGCGCCGTGGGAGGAAAAAAAAGGGGGGGGGGGGGGGGGGGGGGGGGGAGGAGAAGGAAGAAATGAAAAAGAAAAGAAAAAAGTGGAAAAAAAGCTGGGGGAAAAAAGTCGAATTCTGTGTGAAGAAAACATGTGGAAGGCCGAGTGAGTGTAGAGCCTGAGGGGGCCTGAATTGGCCTAAGGATCAGCCTCCCCTTCAGCTCCACTGATGTGAGCATTTTAACCCACTCTCCACCCCAACCCAAACACTAATACGTGTGTGTGTTTGTATATATATAGAGAGAGTCAGAGTCATAAAACACCAAATTAAGTGGAGGCCGTGAAAACATACATGTTAACAATTTTTTGTTGTTTTTTTTTTCTTTTTTCTTCTTTTTCTTTTTTTTTTTTTTCCCCCGGTGATAGATGGTTCGAATTAACTAGCGGGAAAGTGCATTAGCGTCGCCTTTGAAGTGCTCTGGTCGTAGCCTATAAGAATATAATATGTCTTCTATTATTGTAACCTGCGAGAGAGAAATTTATAAACATCAAAGGCAAACGATGTGGAGGAAATATAGGAAATGGAAACAAGGCGAGATAAGAGGCCTGGCAGTGTAATTTTAAAATTATTATTCTAATTATCACCACGAATGGGCTAATTGCCGCATTTTCTGCTTGTTTGTTTTTTCTTCCTTCCTTCCTTTCTTTCTTTTTTTTTTTTTTTTCTTTTACCCTCCCTCTTCCCTTCCCATCTTACTCCTTTCTTGTCACCACCACCACCCCCCTCTATTCCAAACGGGTCCCACCAGTTAGCCATCTAACTAAACATCTCTGATAAACCTGGTGTAAAACTAGGGCCGAGGCAAAATTAAAAGCATTCCTGAACAAAGATGGTAAATCGTTTTGTTTTTTTTTTTTTAAAGGAAAAAAAAAAAGGGGGGGGGGGGGGGGGGGGGAGGCCCTTAGCAGCCAGCACTTTTCACATCCGTCAATATTTGTTGCCTTCCACGCATGAAAAATAGTATTTGCATTGTATTAAAATGACTCTTAAATTTGCACAATATTGTAATGTAGCAAAATGCAGTATTAATATCGATTTGAGCATCGGGTAATTTATTTAGACAGGAGTCTCTAATTTGTATGCAGGGTGGTCGGAGACGTGTACTGTGACTGCCCCCTTTTCCTTCCAGTGCAAATGCAGTCTCGCAGTCTTGGGAAAGGAATTATTTCTTTGCAGAGTATAAAGTGAGGATCTTAAAACAAATGGAAGATTTAGTGAATAGCTGGCTAGACATTTTAATGCGTTTTATCTTAATAAGTCTTCTGGATGGAAACATGTTTTTCAAAACTGACAAAGAGACCTTGCCGGCATTTATCAGGCTGATTTAACTGCGCAGGACTGCCTGCAGACTCACAGACCTTCCATTCCCATTCTCTTTTTCTTTCCCCCCAAAGGTGTTCATCAATACTCAGGGAACCCTTCTTTTTTGTTAGTATTAGTAGTAGTGATGTGACTTTATTTTTTTGATGGCCAGACCAGATTTTGAGAGATCAATTGGCCTATTCCTCGTCCTTTCCACTCACCAAAGGACCCGAGAAGAAGATTTGGGGGTTACTTGTGAAGGCTATTTTTTTTTCTCCTTTTTTTTCTCCCTTCCTCTCCCATCTCTCCCTTTTACCTTCCTGAACCCACTGACCTTGGCTGGAAAAGTGGCTTTAGAGGAGCCCTTCATTTATATGTATTTAGAACCAAATGTGATAACTTAAAGTTTGAGAGGGGAGCAGCCCCTTCCCATCATGGACCAGAGAGTGAATAGGGGTTTGAGAAAGGGAACAATAATATTATTTTGGTGCAGAATGGAGCAGGGCACCTCAGAAAATGGAAATCCATCTGTCAGGAGTAATCTACCCCTCTTCCCCCACCCGCACATTTTCACTTTGCACTAAACTTGTTTTGATTGCTTAGCCAGAGGGGAATTCATGGAAAGCCTCTCTCAAAGTCATCCAACTTTTAAACAAACTTAGACTTCATGGAAGATATTTTTTAGGCATATTGTCAAAAGGGAATGAAAAGGCAAAAAAAACCAAAAAACAACCCTAAAAGCCCTTTGCAAAGGGAACTAAGTATTTAAAACTGGCAGGGCTTTATCCTGTTGTGTTTTTTGGATTTGGGCTCTGGGTAGCATGTATTTAACTCGTAAAATCCTGGACACCATCCAAAGACTAGGTCATGACCCAAAACCTCCTCCTGATTTTGGGGTTTCTTGGGGTCTTGTTTTTTTTGTTTGTTTTTGGGGTTGTTTTTTTTTTTTTGTGTGTGTGTGTGTGTTATTTGTTGGTTTGTTTTTCCCTTCCAAACTTTAAGATTATTAATTCCTGCACCTACTTTTTCCTCCTCATAAATAAACGTTTCCAGGAAGGGACAGAGCCAGATGATATAAATAAATTTTAAAAAGAAGTCTTTTTGCAGGGCAATAAGAACTTTGATTTCTAGTTAGATGCCAGCTGATTACATCTTTATTTTCTCAATGCTAAACTCTTCTGAATGCGTTAACATAAAATACACTCCTTCCACTGCAAAAAGGGAAGGCTGGAGTGTGCTGAGCAGTAATGGTTATTTATTTACATAATTTCTTTTCTGTAGACTGGAGGAAGAATTATAGAGCTTTCCCTTATTGACACACACACAAAAAAAAAAAAAAAAGGAAAAGGAAAAAAAAAAGGAAAAAAAGTGTGAGGCACAAGCAGGATTTCCACATTAACCCACTTTCTGAGATGGAATAATAATTTACCTCTGGTAAACAGGGATTATGTTGGTTTATGCCACAGTTTGCACCTCTCTGGACTCCACAATGTAATCAAGCTGTGCCTTCTTAATTTTAATTATTGTTGTTGTTATTAATTCTGTTTTGAGGGTAGAGTTAAGTCTTCACACCTTCACCTTCAAGGATGTGAAGTAAAACCTGAGTAAAAGCATATGCCAGGCCATTTTAATTAATTAAAACTCGGTAGATATTAGTGACATGAGGAAATTCTGACTGTTTGGAGGTCCAAAGCAAAGCCCCAGACCTTTTATTTTTCCCTATAATCCACTCTTTCCTCAGATTGCAATACTTCCAACACGCAAACTTCCTCATCCACATTGTCCAGTGCCCTGCAGTTGTAGGTGCAATTACTGTAAATACCTGATAAATATATTATTAACCTTAAGGGTATGACATGTGGGACAGAAAGGGGATGGGGAAAGGGAGGAAGAAAGGAAAAGAAAAGAAAAGAAAAGAAAAGAAAAGAAAAGAAAAGAAAAGAAAAGAAAAGAAAAGAAAAGAAAAGAAAAGAAAAAGAAAAAGAAAAAGAAAAAGAAAAAGAAAAAGAAAAAGAAAAAGAAAAAGAAAAAGAAAAAGAAAAAGAAAAAGAAAAAGAAAAAGAAAAAGAAAAAGAAAAAGAAAAAGAAAAAGAAAAAGAAAAAGAAAAAGAAAAAGAAAAAGAAAAAGAAAAAGAAAAAGAAAAAGAAAAAGAAAAAGAAAAAGAAAAAGAAAAAGAAAAAGAAAAGAAAGAAACTCTAGCCCTGCTAGGGTGTCAGTAAGACCCTTTCATATTGCATTGTTTGGAAGCTGAATAGGATCCTAATGCATAATGGACAGATAATGCATGTAAAATAGCAAGATATATGTAAATATGGAGTGTGATTTGTGGCAATCAACATATGAACAAGGCCCATGGTTTTGATATATATCGCAAACAAGGGCAGGCTCATTCTTTTGATAGATCTATATGTTGCAATCTGGTGCTTTAGGTGTCATAGAATATTGTTGCATTGAAGGTACAGTATGGATTAGTAGAACAGAATGGCTCGGGTAATTGTATATCTGAGGGATGCCAAGTCCGCAGCACAGGTCAGAGGTTCTCCTCCTCAGAAGTTCCTGAATTATGGCTTGTTTTATTTGTCTTTTTGCTTGAGGCCATTGGATTGTAGATGAAGGTGATCAGAAATCTTTGTAAAGCCAATTCTTCTATGGGGAAGACTTAAACTTCAAGAAAATGCAGCTGCAAACAGTTTTGGGTTTTTTCCCCTCTTTTTCTTTTCTTTTCTTTTCTTTTCTTTTCTTTTCTTTTCTTTTCTTTTCTTTTCTTTTCTTTTCTTTTCTTTTCTTTTCTTTTCTTTTCTTTTCTTTTCTTTTCTTTTCTTTTCTTTTCTTTTCTTTTCTTTTCTTTTCTTTTCTTTTCTTTTCTTTTCTTTTCTTTTCTTTTCTTTTCGGGGTTGGGAGGGGGGGGCGTATGGGGCTTTGAACAATTTGTTGTGCCTTTTTCCAGGGTCATAATTCTACATTCACAATTTTGTAATGTCCTTTTGGGGACCATTAGCATGCATTAATTCATATAGAGATCTATATATTAGCAAAGTCTGGCTTTGATCTGTCTTAAAACTGCACTGCCAGCTGACTGCCTCCCTCTGATCCTGATGTGTTGGGGCTTTTTGTTTTGTTTTGTTTTGTTGTTGTTGTTTTCCCCCTTTAAATATTTATTATTAATCTTTGAAACAATGTGGATGGCTTCCACTACCCAGCCATCTACCCTGACACTTTTTCATGACTCTAATTTCCTCCCCAAGTGCCTCAACAAGCAGCCGGTGCACAAACAACTCCTGTTTTGGGCTATATGCTCACAGAAAGAGGTTGCACGACTGTGTATAACAGCACAGAAGCCATCTACATATCCCTGCCCGTATTCATACATACGCAGAACACGTATGGGGTGTGAATCCATTGATGTGAAGGGATTGTGCAAGTTTGCCTATTTGACGTCATTCTGCACGGTGCCAGGATATGTTTCCTGACCCTATATGTTCCATAATGACCTACAGATACGGATTCTCCTAGATCACCTTTAGGCAAAGTCATCCTCAGCTTAGTGTCTGATGGATGAAGGCATAGGTCTCAGAACAAGACAGGACTAAACTAAACCATTTTCTGCCCGGGTTTATGGAAAAAAAAAAAAAAAAAAAAAAAAAAAAAAAAAGTCAGACTGGAACAAGCAGGAGCAGAGGGGACCCCCTTTCCTTCCCCCCAGCTTTGGCCAGTTCCCTGACAGCCTCCTCAGGTTCTAGCCACTGCTTTCTCTGATTTGCAGCCATGTCAACACACTCCCTCTGTGTGTGCATTCCTCCACTTCTATTATTATTATTATTATTGTTATTATTATTATTATTATTACTACTGCTACTACTTTCCCCAACGTCCCTTCTTTCTCCTGACTTGGGTCTTATTTAACAGAGCAG
This sequence comes from Pogoniulus pusillus, assembly GCF_015220805.1. Lineage (NCBI taxonomy): Eukaryota > Metazoa > Chordata > Aves > Piciformes > Lybiidae > Pogoniulus > Pogoniulus pusillus. The sequence goes on from NC_087309.1 coordinate 39,190,866, forward strand.
GGAGTGTGTGTATGCCACTGCCGGTCGAAGTGGCGCCTTGAAGCCTGCAAGAAGTGTCCTGGGGGAGGCTAAGGGGGGTGTGAGTGTGTGATGGGGGTATGTGCACACCCCCTCCATGGAAATATCCATGAGACAAGGGGTATATGTATTCAAGTGGAGGTGTGGGATGGGGATGGAGAGGGATGGTGGGATGGGGTAGGATGGGATGTGGTGCAGGGGGTGCGCCTTTTGAAGGGCACCCCCTCATCCCGTTGGTGCTTCCTTGTCACTAACCATCTTAACCCCCGTTTCCTCCTCCTCCTCGTCGCCTTCCTCATCATCATCGTCTCATCCAACCCCCCCCACCTCATCCCGACCACCACCCCCATCTCCATTTCCACCACCATCCGCCTTCCCACCCCAAATTCCTCCTTCCTGCTTCTCCGCCGTTCCTCGGCTGTTGCCGCGGTCGCGGTGCCGGCGGGTAGACGCCTGCGGTCTGTCGGATGCTGCTCACATCGAGAGCCTGCAGGAGAAATCCCAGTGCGCCCTGGAGGAGTACGTGAGAAGCCAATATCCCAACCAACCCAGTCGCTTCGGGAAGCTGCTGCTGAGGTTGCCCTCCCTGCGCACCGTTTCCTCCTCCGTCATCGAGCAGCTCTTCTTCGTCCGCTTGGTAGGTAAAACCCCCATCGAGACCCTCATCAGGGACATGCTACTGTCGGGGAGCAGCTTCAACTGGCCTTACATGTCCATCCAGTGCTCCTAGAGCCCGGCCCGCACCCCCGGGCAGAGAAGGATGCGGAGGAAGCGGCGGCGGCGGTAGTGGTGGGCATCGTCCCGAGAAGGGGGCGAGTCGGGGTGCGGGGGTGGGGGGGTGCCCCGGGAGGCGGACACTGAACAAAAGAAAGGGGCCGAGTAGGAGCAAGAGGTGTGGCCGTGGTGGTGGTGGTAAGGGAGATGGAGAGGAAGGACCTCGGGTCCGGTGGAGGTTGTGGTGTTTTTGGCTTTTTTTTTTTTTTTCTTTTATTTGGGTTTTTTGGCCTTTTCTTTTTATTTTTTTCTCTGGAGAGGAGGAAAAAATACTTAAACAATAATAAATAAAAGAGGAAAAAAAAAGGCAAAAAAAATATTAAAAAATACAAAAAAAAATTAAAAAATGAGTATTGAGGGGATATTAATCAAACCTGAAGGGGATACTGGATCTTCCAGGATTTATTGTGGACTGTTGTTGATATATGCTGTACAGTAACAAAAAAAACAAAACAACAAAAAAAATCCAAAAAAGCGATGAAGCTGAACTGAACCTTGTGCAGAATGAAAAGCAAATAAGCAGACAAAACCAACAACAACAACCAACCAACAACAACAACAACAACAAAAATTCCACACACACAACCACTTACCACGAGCATTGTTACTCATTTTGTAAAATACTAGTCTTTATTTTCATTTTTTGTAAAACTTAAAACATCGTTATGCGCATAAAGGAAGGGGGTGGGGGGAGAAAGAAGGAAAAAAAAAAGGAAGAAAAAAGAAAGGAACAAGAATTAGGGGAAAATAACATTTTCCAAATAATTATAAAAAAAAAAAAAAAGAAAAAAAAGAAAAAAAATAATTGTCCTGTGTCTATGTATCTATATCTGTTTTGTATTTTTTTCTGGTTCCAAACCAGGTTTTCCTGTGATTCTATACTAATAATTTTTGATATAACCCTTTGCTTCTTATAATGAGTGCGATTATATGTTGTCAAAGCTGTTCTTCAAGAATTAAAATTGAAATGAGAATTTAAACAAAAATAAAAGAATTTAGAAAAAAACAAACAGACAAACAAACAACAAAACCAAACTTATCACCCCACAACCCACGAGTCTTGTTGCTTGACACATGCCAACAGTTCACCCAAAAAAAAAATTACTTAAATTGAAAGGAAGAAAGACAGACATGTAAAAAAAAATAATGCAGCAACAAATCTCCCTGGATTTTTAATCTCCTACCCTGGTGTTAAAAGGGAGATGTTAAAACAAAAACAAAACACCAAAAAAAAAAAAAAACCCACAACTTGTAAGGGGTAACCAAGTTGTGTAAAGCCAAGTGATGTCCCCTGACTGGTTGGACTGTATATGAATTTAGGGCTGAGCTACCAAGGCCTAGGAAGAGTGAGGCCCAGTGCAATACCATGGTTGACCTTTCCACGCTGCTGCTGCGCTACAGGTTTCTCCGCCAGGGCTGGTGGGCCCTTCACAGTGGCCTACACCTTTTCTTTTTTTTATTTTAAACATCTTTTGCCATCAGCTGGAGTTTCTGCCGAGTTCACACCTTGCTGCTTGCTCATGGGCACAATGGTCACGGATTGAAGTCGCTGTATGCCACCATTGCTCATTGCTGGCATAATGTAGCCATGACTCTTGCTGGGTGCAGGTCTTCTGCTTTTAAGGGGATTGGAGTGGGGTGGAAACATTCTTTGGTGGTGTTGGGATTTTTTTCTTCTTTCATCTTCTTTTCCACCCCAAAGACTTACAGACTCCCAGCCTTGCTGTCAGCTGGAGCATCCCTCTCACTATTTCTTCAGACTCTGGTCGCTGAGCGTGGAGCATGTTCCCAACCCATTCATATAGAAATCCAACTGGATGATGGCTTATTGGGTGGAAAGCCAGTCTGCTCCTTGTGTGCTCATGTGCAGTGGGTTGTGGCCCTCCCTTCCCCAGTCCACTGTTGGGTGCTAGAGCCAAAAGTCCTGCTGTGTTTCGGCTCACCCCTTTTTTTTCCTTTTCTTTTTTTTTTTCTTCAATGAAAACTAAAAAACGGTTTCTGTAATGGAGCTCCTTTGAAGGTAAAGGTTTCACAATGCTTCTAGTTGGTGGTGCAGATCTCTGTAACAGCTTTTAGTGCATTAATGTTTTATGGGATCTGAGATGGAGCTGTAAGAACACATACTACCAAGGGAGCTCTTCCTTAACGTATTAATAAAGCTGGATCTTTAAAAATAACATAACCCCCTCCTATTCTCCTGCACGCAGACACCTCCCATACCCTCCAAACAAGCCTGGATGAGGCAAGGCTTTTCAGTTTGAGGAGTCATGGGCAATGTTTTCCTTTTAATTTACTGTCCTCCATACTCTCCTTCTCTCTCCCTTCCCTTCCCTCTCTCTCTCTCTCTCTCTCTCTCTCTCTCTCTTCTTTCCCTTGCATTAACAAGATCCTTCAATCCAACCCGCTTGGGGTTTTTAATATTCCAGGCGCAGCAGATCCGAGGTGAGAGCAGCTCTCTATACAGTAGGCACTTATAGCTGGATAATCAACACCACCACAGGCAGGTCCTCAACGAGGGTAGAGCCCATTTCAGGGTGGGGAAGTGGCCCCTGTTCACAGGTGCTGTGTGTGTGGTGGTGGTGATGGTGGTGACACATACACCACAGGGGTGCGTTCAAAGCTGGGTACACAAGGATGGGAGTTTGCTCCCTCATAGGCTGCTGCATAGGGGATAGATTTGCTGCTTCTGCTTCTAATTGCCTCCTCTCCACCCTGGAAAAGGAAAGAGAGAGGAGTCCAGCACCCTGTCTAGTCTCTCAGAAGGGAGTGAGAGTGAGGGAAGATGCTCAGCCCTGAAAGGTGCTAGAGAAGCTCTTCAGCATTGCTTTGTGGTGGGGTGGGTGAGTGGGGACCCAGATGGGTCAAGAAGTTAAAGAAAAGAAGAAATATTTTTTTAAAAAATCTACAAAATGAAAAAAGCAAAACCAAAAACACCCACAGAGGAAAGAGGGGGAAAAAAAGAAAAGAAAAAAAAAAGACAATAAAACAAGGAAAACCCACCCAAAAACCCAAAACAAACAAAAAAACCCCAACAAACCACCAACCACACAGCGAAGAAAATCCATCAAAACCCCCAACAAAACAGCAAAACAACAACTAATATTAATTAAACCAAACAAATGGGGATATCGGAAGTGAAAGACAGGTCTTGGTTTCTTCCAATGAGATGTAAATATATTCATTACAGTGTTATCCCACTGATGAAAACAGTTAAATTTCCCCCACTCCATCCCTCGTAGATCAGAAACGTATTTTTAAATTAATTTTCATATTTATGAATAACAATAACAAATCCACAGATTGCCAAGAAACTTGCAGGTGTAGAGGAGGTGTACAAGATGCACTTATTTCCATGTATGTGCCTAGAAAGAAAGTGTTTCAATCCCTTATTAAACTTTGCTTATAAGACAGTTATGGTGTTCTGACGTGTTAACTGTCCAGCCCATGTTGTGTCGGGAGATGTTTTACCTTTGCCATGCTCTAGCCTCTTGAATGTTCAAATAGTGGCATGACATTTGCTGGGGAAAAATAACAGGGGGAGGGAAGGAAAAAAAGTAAGAAACAGGGAAGGAGAGAGAGAAAGAGAGAAAGAAAGAGAGAAAGAAGGAAAGAAGGAAAAAAGGAAAGAAGGAAGAAATGGGAACAACAGATAAATAAAAATATTTTTAAATTAAAATAATTATAATATGCAAATGTGGAAAGGGGCTGGGATCCCTAATCAAGCTTCTGCCCATTTGTTCCTAACCTTCAATATATTGCTTTAAAACCAATCCCAGATAGATTTCTCCTGCTCTGTTGTCACCCAGAAATGGTTCTATGATCACCCCAAGTTTCTCCTGCATCCTTCACCCCACTCCCTCCATCACCCTTCTGTGGCCCCTCCACGCTCACGGAGCTTCAAAGGGCAGAAGAGGGGGGAAAAGCAAGGGGTGGGTGGGATTTGAAGGGAAAAGGGGGGCTGCGACCCTCCCACCTCAGCCCTGAGCATCAAATCTGCCCAGATACAAAGCCCCCCTCCCCTCCCCCCCCCCCTTCTTAGCTTCTCGCTAACTAGCTTGCCTCCTCCCACTGCCCAATTAAGGTCTTTTCTATATATTCAATCGAATAAATATTTGGAAATGCTGCTAAGTGGTAGGTTGAACCCCAACTGAGGCAAAGGGGGCGCGAGTTGCCGGCAGTGGAAGGGATCGTGTGTGTTCCCACCCCCAGCCCCTGCACCTCCTCCGCCTGCCCGGCCAGGAAAAGGGGCAGCGGCAGCTTCTTTCCCGTGGCTTTTCGACATCCGCAACCCCGAGGAAGGTACCGTTTGGGCAGCTCATCTTCCACCTACCCCTTTCACCTGAGGGTGATGAGCCCACCGCCAGGGTGAAAGGGTGAAGTGTATCCACAGTTTTCCCCCTCCAAATTAGGTGGGATGAAGGAGTAAGGAGATGAGGTTCCATTGTGAGTGGACACCCCCACCTTGGGCCACCGCTACTCTAGATGGAAAAATCTGTGTTCGTTGATGGGTGTGTGGAGGATCTAGCGTGGGACGATCTGAGCGGGGGGCCCTAGCAAAGTGGTAGCGGAAGAAAAACACACACATCCCGGAGGGAGGGGTGTGTGTGGAAAGAGTAAATTCTGCTTTGTTTCAGGAAAATGTTTGTCTCTCCACGCAAAAAGATAAATGTATTTTATCCGAAGGAAAGGGCTCGACAGACCCTCCAAGTTCTTTTATTTTGTATATTTCACTTTATCTTTTGATTGACTGTGGTATGTGGTAGTCAGGCACCCCTTGCCCACCAGACCCGCCGCCGAGGAGTGCGCAGAACGGGAGCTGGCAAAGGGCAGTGATCCCAGCTGGCCTGGATGGACCCTGCGATTTAGGAACAGAGGGATGGAGGCTGGGAACGCGGTGTCTGTGTGTGGGGGTTTGTGTGTGTCAGGGCTGGCTTCAGCCCCAGCAGCAGTGTCCAGGCACTCAGCCATTCAGCAGCAATGCCCGCGAAGGCGTGTGCACGGCTATTACAGGCACTGTCGACATGTTTCCTCCGGTTTCATGGGGCATTTTGACTATTCAAAGGGTATTATTTTAAGACTTGAAATAGAGAGTTCGGGTTTGGGTTGTTTTTTGTTTTTTTTTTCCTTTATCACTTTGAGTTGTGGGTTTTTGTTTTTTTTTTTTTGGTGGTTTGTGTGTGTGTGTGTGTGTTTGGGGTTTTTTGTTTGTTTGTTTATTGTTGTTGGGTTTAGGTGGGTTTTTTTTTTTGAGGGGGGAGTTTGGTTTTGGTTGGGTTGGGTTTTTTTGGTTTTTTTTAGTGATTTGGGTTTTTTTTTTGGTTGGTTGGAGTTTTTTGTTGGGCTGGTTTGGGTTTTAGGGTTTTTTTGGTTAAGACCCACATCTTCATCCTGGCTGCTCTCTGATTTCCTGGGAGAGACAGGAGCCTCTCCCCTCTCCTTGTCTCTACTTTTCTTCCCGTTTCTTTACATCTTGAGGATAATTCCAAACGCGGCTTGACGTCCGCAAATACGCAGACCTCCTTCCTGTCTAATTATTTATTTATTTGTAAAAGTCTGCCTTTCTAACTGACTTCACAGCCACCGACTTCAGGTGAGGGGTTTTCTTTCTTTCTTTCTTTCTTTCTTTCTTTCTTTCTTTCTTTCTTTCTTTCTTTCTTTCTTTCTTTCTTTCTTTCTTTCTTTCTTTCTTTCTTTCTTTCTTTCTTTCTTTCTTTCTTTCTTTCTTTCTTTCTTTCTTTCTTTCTTTCTTTCTTTCTTTCTTTCTTTCTTTCTTTCTTTCTTTCTTTCTTTCTTTCTTTCTTTCTTTCTTTCTTTCTTTCTTTCCTTTTTCTGTTGTCTTTTTTCTTTTTTTTTGACACGCACACCCTTCCCCCATTTTAATCCCCCGTAGGTCGGGGCGGGTGAGGATGAGCATTCTGCAGTGATTCCAGGGAGCATAGGAAAAAACGATAAATAAATCCATTTCGAAGTGGA